>NC_085030.1:11185169-11230863 GCF_963692335.1 Osmerus eperlanus | reverse complement strand
CTGGGAAGGTAATACTCCTGCAACTATTTTGTGTGTGAATGTGAATGCACAGAGTCCTCTTCAACACGTTGCTGTCATCTATCTGTCAATCGAGATCCTAGATAGTCAGGACTCTCGCCACTGGTCGACCTGGGGGCATGCTGGCTGTTTGTGCTTAGGTGAAGGAGGGGAGGGGAGGGGAGAAGGGTGGCGGAAGAAAGTTTGGAGGAGGACGGATTAGCAGTGTAAACTGGGAGATGAAGGAATGAGGGTGGGAGGTAGATATGGAGGGGGGAGGAGGGAGAAGATGTGACCTGGAAATGGAAGAAAGGATGGATGTATAGATAGAGGGAGAAAGTGCATGAAATAATGCCTTTGTTTGGTTTTACTGTGCATCTAAATAGGAGGTGTGTGTGTGTGTTGTTTCTAACCCACAGTTCAGATAGTCCTACTACATACCTAGCTCCATTGACCCTCAGTCAAACTAGCCCTCCCATATAGTGTTCAGTTTCCAGTCACTCTTCACACCACAGAAAATACAGCACCACTGACCATACAGGGCCTTCTCAGGTTACCAGTAATCAGATTGATAAGATCTTTTTTCTACAAGTACGCATTCAACACAACTACACATGCCGTCGCTATCTTTTCAAATCTAATTGACGCTAGTTTACACAGTCAAAGCAAATATTGCTGATAACACTTAGTAATATGCTAACGGGTCTGTGGTTTAAAAGTGACTTGAAGGTCTTGATCGGAGCAAAACCTTTTATTTATTTTAATCTATTTTTTCACCTTTGTGTCTTTTTCCTTATATAAAGTGGTGGTATTTTGCAAAGTGGTCATTTACATCCATCTGTATGATCAGAATCCATGGCATTTTTTTAATCCATGGCATGTGGTGTGTTGAGTCTTTTCACGTGCGTAAGGAATCTGAAGAGAAAAATGCAGTGTTAGTTGATCTAGGTAGTTGACCTGTTGTACCTGCCCCTAGTGTATGGCTAGCCTAGCCCCTGTACTTTCTTCCTTTGATACTCTCTTGATTATCCCTCAGAACCTTTGCCTTGTTATTTATTTTCTTACAGTAAATTCAGCGTGCACTACAGTGTTTTTTCCTTTTGCTAATCTCTGCATCCCTCCCTCCCTGTTTCCCTCCCTACCCTCCCACCTTCCATCTTTCTGTTCCTCTACCCACTCTCCCCTCCCTGCCTCCTTGGTCTTGCCTGATGCTGTTCATCACGGCCGTCTTCGGCCTCCCTTGCTCCAGCTGTCTCTCCAGAAGCAGGCGGCGGAGAGCGAGGCGGAGGGGCTGAAAGAGAAGCTCAGATGGACAGAGGGAGAACTGAAGGAGAGCAAGAAGGTGGAAGCCCAGACCCAGGCCAAACTGACGGTACACACACGCACACACACACACGCACACGCACGCACACGCCGGTCAAATTAGCTGCATGAAATAAATGATGGACTACCCTGTCTAGACATGTCAATCTATTATTCATTAGCTAAGCAGTCTCTGAATTATTGAATAGTCTCTGCATATGACATATGCCATAGGTTCAGGTTTGACAAGTTTACTGTAAATCTCTAGTTCATCTGTAGCTTCCACAGTTGTTACATGGTGGTGTAGTCCAGCCAGGTTAGCTACAGCAGTGATGGGAAGTGAGGTGCCTGCGTTTCCTGCCCTGTCCTGTAGGAGGCACAGCGCGAGGCCGAGGGGCTGAGCGTGACTCTGGAGCAGAGCAGGAGGAAGGAGAAAGGCCTGGAGGAGGAGGTGAAGAGGCTGACCCAGGACCTGGCTGACGCCCTCAGGATCCTGAAGGAACTACAGGGTGAGGAGGATGGCAGGACAGAGGAAAGGAAGGAGGGACTAAAGAAGGGAGGATGTGGTAAAGGATGGATGGGGGGAGGGGGGGACAGATGGAAGTAAGAGAAAGTGAAAGTAGGAGTAGATGTTGATGTGGCATGGCCTGAGGAGTCCAGTCTTGCTGTGGACTGCTACCTCCTACTGGCAGTTTAGTGATACGACACACTGGCATACTGAAATGGTTAGATGTCACTGTGCCATACTTACTGTGTGTGATAAAATGTATTGCATTGACTTGTCAGTCAATCAGTTAATTTCTGATTGTTTTGATCACTCTACTCAACTCAAATGAACATTGAATCTGTCCTCCTCCAACCCCAGACCAGCAGACTGCCTCGGTGGTCCCGGTTACCCCAGTCCACTTCAGCCCCTCAGGGCAAAGCTTTGCCCCCCTCCCATCTCCGCACCACGCTCGACTATCCTCACACACCCTCAAGAAACTTGCCAGAGAGGAGCGAGGGAGGGAGGGCGAGGAGGATAGGGGGGACAGGGAGAACGCTGGCTGGAAAGCCAGTTACCCCTCAGAGAGGGAGCCGGGCGAGGGCATCGACGCAGAGCACATCTCCTCCTTCAGCTCGGCCGGCGTCGAAGAACCCAGGAGGGCGGGAGAGAGGGCGGGGCAGGAGGAGAGGCAGAGGGGAGAACCGAGCCCAGAGACGTTGGTTGAGGATGCCCTCAGAAGAGAAGCTTCAACCAAAGCCCAAGATGCGCCTCATCGTGTCCACACGGCTCACCCAGACCCCGAGAGCCCCTCCCGTTCCCGATCCGACGGTCACCCCAGCTCGGACGACCTGCGGCGCGAGAACGCGGCGCTGCTCTCGGAGCTGCGGGACGTGAAGGAGGAGCTCGCCAAGCGGCTGGAGGACCTGGATGGCCAGCGCAGGGCGGAGGCCGAGACCAGGACCCGCCTCAAACAGCTGAGCCGCAAACACGCCGCCCAGGCGGAGCACGGGCGAGAGAGGGAGGAGCAGGACAGGGAGAGGAAGAGGGAGCTGGAGGAGGAGAGGGCCGAGAAGGAGAGGTTGAAGCAGGCTGTGGTCGCCCTGGAGGCGAAGGCCAAGAGGGGGAGGGAGGAGATGGTGAGGAGGGAGAGGGACCAGGAGAGAGAGAGGGACCACGAGGACAGGGAGAGCGAGCGCATTGAGCTGAACATCCAGCTCAAGAAGCAATTGGCGGAGGTGAAGACATTGCTCGCGCTCGAACGGGAGGAGAGGGAGAGGGAGAGGGAGGCGGAGAGGAAGAGGATGAAGAAGAAAGGGATGGAAGGAGCGGGGGACCTGACTCTCAAACTCACAGAGCTGGAGGCAGAGTTGGAAGAACTGAAAAATCGAGGAAGTGTAGAAGGGAAGAACAGTAACGAGAGGAACAGTCCTCTGACATATCTCACGCTCCAGAGCGACATCAACTCCAACTCCAACATCATCACCGACACTAAGTTTCTCCCTTCGCCGGACCAGCACCGCCTTTTCTGCGAGTCCTCTAATCAACAGAATATGGCTGTCTCCCTGGCAACAGCAGCCGCAGATCTCATCCAGGAAGAAGCACATCTGACCAAACTTCCGGAACTCTCAATACCAACGATTGTGGCACAAACCACTTTGGTAGCCAAGAAGGGGGTGTCCACTTCCAACCTGGAGGAAACCACTTGTGAAGCTCTGAGGGGAGAATCTTTCGACCAGCCAGACCTAGCAGAGACTGCTTTAGAGCCCCAAGTGGAGTCTAACACAGACTTAAAGGAGACTACCAAGGATCCGTGGGGGGGGGGGTGTGCTTGGGAGCTAGCCCAGGAGGTGGAGCGTCTGCGTGGTGAGAACGCCAGAGAGGCGGGGCAAGCTTTGCAGACACAGGCTAAACTGGAGGCCCTGCAGACCCAGGTGACCTGCCAGACCCGGCAGCTCACCCTGGCCTTCGACAAGCAGAGCCAACACATAGTGGACCTGCTCGCGGAGCTGCAGCTGAAGGAGGGCGCCCTCTTCAGCCAGGGAGGGGAACTGCAGCGCTGTAGGGAGGAGCTGGCCTCGCTCACGGCACCGAGACAGAAGGAGCAGGGGGAGAAAGACGTGAAGAAACGAGAGGAGGAGGGAGAGAGAAACACAGAGACACCAGAGGAGGAGAAGGAGAAGGAGGAGGAGGAAGCAGCAGAAGGAAAGGAGGGTGGAGAAGCTGAAAATCAGAAGCACAATATGAAATTGGAAGAGAATATAATTCACCTCCATCTCCTCACTGCTACACAAGAGCCGTCTGTATCCAAGGGAGATGTGTGTCTCACCAGGACTGAGGACCCTCAGAGACAAGATGGCGGAGAAGAAGCCTTTGCTAAAGAACTACAAACTCTCAAACAAGAGAACCATCAACTGAAAATGAGACTTCAATCTCTGGAAGCTTCAGATAGAGAAACAAGGAGTTCTGTTAGCGAGATAACACCGCCTGACACTATTGAAGATCCTGACAGGACACCAGTAGAGGAGAGGGCTGGAAATTACCTCACTTCCTCTCCCATGGAACTCAAGGGGGAACAACTCATTGAAGGAGTCAGTGACATCACTCCCAGCCTGAAGTCTGCGCTGCAGGATGAAGATAAACCAAAGGACGAGATGAGAGAGGACAGGAAGATTCAGGAGGAGGGGGAGGAGGAGGGGGAGGCGGTGTCTGAAGAAGAGAGTCATTCAGACAGGATGACTCAACCTCAGATCAACTGCCTACAACAACAGGTAGGCTTATTTGGACTAAAGCAGTATTAATAATTCACAATGTATACTTAATAGCTTAGAAGTGTGTATGCATTTCAACACTAGATATTATACTTATTAGTTACTATGTAGTTGCTGCATGTGTACTACATACCTTGTTTATGAAGAAAGTACTGTATCTCCCCCTCTCCAGGTGGTGGCACTGCAGGCCCATCTGCAGATCCTCTCTGAGGAGCACCAGAAGCAGGCGGACGAGCTGGTGCTGTGGAGGCTGACCACCAATGAGCTGACTCAGGTACAGATGCCCTGGCTGACCCAGGACCAGACCCTGGAACAGGCCACCTGTCTGGGCCAGGAGGGCCAGCCTGTCCCGGGAGGGTCCCCCAGCTCTGTGACGGTGATCAGAGAGGATGAGCTGCTCCTCTCCTGCACTTCCAGCAGACTGTATGGGCGGACCCTGGGCTCAAGGTAATACTCTGGGACAACATCTTTTGGGGTATATCACATTTTTTATCGTGACCGTTTTAGATAGACAGGAAAGGGAGGGGGGGTAAAGAGATGGGTTGACATGCAGGAATCGAACCCAGGCCGCTGCGAAAAGGCCTTAGTCCACGTGGCATGCACTCTTACCCAGTATAGTGATACCCCTCTTGATCTTTCTTCCAGAATACAGCACTGCACCTCCCCTGAACCAAATCCCCTCCAGTACTCTCCCAGACAGAGCTCCAGTGGACCTCAGGAACACATGAGTCCTGAGGAAGATGAAGATGAAGCTAATCGCACTACGGTTGTTCCCAAAGAAGCTCACTCCAGCTCAGGGCACCAGGTTAAAGCTTTAGGGCTTGCAGACACAGATGAATCAAGACCCAGAGGCCAGACCCAGACCAAAGAAGTTGAACCTAGAGAGAATGCGTCTCACCCTGCTAGTGACATGGAGGCCCATTCAACCCAATCACTGTCCCTGGAGAACCAAACTGCACCTGACCAATGTAACACTAAGCAGCGGGAGACGATATCAGTGTCCGACTTAGTTGTTGATTTTAACCACCTCTCCTCAAGTCACTGCAAACGTCCTCAAACTACAACTACCATGGTCTCCACCTTAGAAAGCCAAACTACAGTGGAGCAGGTCCAATTGGAGGGTCAAAGGTCTGAATTGAGCGAATTGATCCCACCCCAGATCTCTACTTCAGTTTTCCCTTCAGGAATGTCTGACGAGAAATATCCAGCAGAGGGTGAGGGAGGTCAAGGGTCAAAGTTCACAAAGGCTGCCAAACATTCAGATGCTTTAGAAAAAGTAAGCCAAATGGAGGTGAGAAGCACTGCCACTCAGACTGAGGAGGGCTCTGCCACCACCCCCACCCCACATGAACTACACCAAGCCTCCACGCAGACTGAGGAGGAGGAGGATGAGGAAGAGCTGGTGGACTCACCTCCTCTGTCTCCCATCCCACCGGCCGAAGGCTGTGACCGACTGCTGTTCTCTGGTTCTTTCCCCATCCCCTCTGACCCCGCCCGCCTGGCCGAACGCATCCGCCGCAGCCGGAGCCAGATGTCAGCGGCGTACGACGACACGGAGTACGAACCCTACGGCCTGCCTGAGGTCGTCATGAAAGGTCAGTGGGGGTGTATGTGTGGGTGTGTTGAATGTCAAGTTTTCACTATACCTTATATTTATCTATTAATTACATTTGAAACATGTCAATACATACTAAGCCACATTTGTGTTACAGTGGCTTGTGCTTTAGGGACAAAGTCAAAAGGTTAATAACTTTAGAATCAACATCACAAATGAAACATGAGTTGATAGATAACAGTTGTACAAAGACGTACACACTTACCTATCCAGTTGTTAGTGTTGGGACCAACTAAAAGAAGCCCCCATTCCATTAAACTTCACAATGAAGCCACATCTATTGAATCTACATACTGTACAGCACTGAATCAACAGCTTGAAATATTGACTCATCTCTCACTCCCCTACCTTTCATCCTCTCTCTCGGTTGAATAATCCCCCAACTTTCCTACATCTCTTCATCTCTTTCTTCTTCTACCCCTTCCTCTCCCCTTCCAACCCCTCCGTCCGGCTGTCCAGGTTTTGCCGACATCCCCAGTGGGCCTGCCTGTCCCTACATTGTGAGACGGGGGCTCCTAGGTACACCAGCAGTGCCTCTCCCTCCAAAAGAGCCTGGGCCAAAAGAGGGGGGCAGGGGGAGGCCCAAGCAGCCTTAAAACACACTACAGGCACAGGTAAGACTCGCACAAGTAATCAACATCGATATAATCACTGAATCTTCTGTTGTTGTTTTTTTCCTTCACTTTATTATGTAAATAATCTTTATTGGAGCTGAGCTCTCATTAACATCATATTTGTTTATGGTTGTTTTTTGTGCTTTAGCTCAACACAAATTTCCAGAAGAAAAACTCTGGTTTCCTGATCATCATCACTGCCTGGAGTGTGAGGAAAAATGGCTGGCTGGATGGATGAATTGAAGAAAGAATGAATGAATAAAAACGGTACTTCATATGGCATCATGTGAAACGACTAGCTGCTAGAATTGCCCCCCCCCACACACACACACACACACACCATTTTAATATCTACCTGCTTAGGTTTAGTGATTTATCTTGTGTTAGTTGCGGCTTGACGTTAAAGTCCCTGAAAACTTGAATGTATGTGCATTGCCTTATTTATTGACACGAGAATGTGTTTGTCTATGATTCTGTAAGCAGAAGTCTGGGCAGCTGGGTATGTGAATGTGTACGTTTGCGTCAGATTTGACATCCAATGTGTATGAATGCGAGCCGGCTCATGTGTTGTGTGTCCTCGCTGTTTTCTTAATGTTGATGTGTGTGCGCATGAACGTGTGCATGACTAAGCCTAACCTGAGTTTGTTTCCGCTCCATGTATGGTCATTAAGTGTGAGCTCTCTCTCTCTCTCTCTTTTGCTCTCACACACACTTGACATAATGCTTTAATACACTCAACTGCTTTGAAATGACAGAAAAACACAAGTTCTTGTGGGATTTTCTTTTTTTTGTAGCTGCAATGTACCGAATTTTAGTGTGTTTAGTGCCTATTTTGTTTAGTAGATTAAATTGCATTTAATTTATTTGATTGATGAAACAATTTTTATAACTTTTGTTTTTGTGGCGCATGGTTTTGTGCTATAAATAAACGTTAAGTTGATTTTATAGACTAGTTTTCCATTAAAGGTTGTATGTTTTGTCGCCGTTTTTACAGATAACTTTCTGACCGATGCGATGAACTGGTTTACTTTTAAAGCTACTCTTTTTACTACTAGTGATTCATAGTTGAGCATACTTGAAGTGGGTTTTGAATGTTTTGTTTCATCTTGTAGAATAACACCTTTTTCAAACTAATTGACACCCCGGACAAGGAAATGTTCATGTACATTTTTGGGGGGGGAAGTTGATTGAAATGTTTAAAAAAAATCCTATAATAGTGACTTTTATTTTGAAGTAAATATGTGCTTTCTTTGAACTCTGGACTGTTACAGTCTGGGGCTCTGTTTGAATATGCTGTAGATTTAGCTTCTACCATCCCCAGGTGACTACTGTTCCAACTCATCTGTTTTGGTGAAACCAAGGTCTTCGGTGCATGTAGTTCACCAATCCACTCTTTGTTAAATCAGTTATAAAACTTAGGGACATGGAAAGAAAGGATTTGTGTTTTCAGTGTTTGAACAGGTCCTTCTGCTTCTGATTTAATACTTTATGAAATTGACTGGGAAATGTTCATATTTTGGTGGGAGTTTTCAGTTCGAGCAACACTGAATTCCTTCCTCTGTTTGACACTTTTATGTGAATGTATCTGTGTTGATACTTGCAAATTAAAATAGTTGATCTCAGTCTCTGGTGTCTTGCTTTTTTAAAGTGTTTGTTTTTCCACCTCTGGCCAGAGAGTTGACATTTGTGTCAGATGAAACCATAGTTATTTTTCCTCTTGTTCTGTTTCCTCTTAATGCACTCTGCATGTCAAATTGTATGTACCAGTTGAATGAAGATAATACTTTGTCAAACACAGGAAATTTGAAAATCTTTGTCTGGGAATCTGTCCCTTCATGTCAGGTGTCACCTCAACTTGACTGGACTCTTCTGTCATTTTAAGGAGACGGAAGACAAAGATTGTGACAATGACTGTCATTCTGGAAAATTGATGGCTACATTTACTAAGAGGACCCTGTTTAGCACCTTCCCCAGTCAGGCCCAAGGATTTAGGATACGAAACCCTCAGGAAACACTCTGGTGTTCTGTTCTTTCTCCAGTTGTCCCAGATCTCTGTCTCTTCCCTCCCTCCCTCCTCAATCTCACCCCTTTTTCATCCCCTCCCTCCTCAGAACCCCTCTCGTCAGAGTAATGTAGGGCTCTGAGAGTGGGGAAACACCTTTTGAGGCAAACACACACACACACACTCCTTCAGTTTCTTCAGCTGGGAACACGCACACAGTTTGTCTTCTGACTGAGAATTGGCTGGTGAGAGGAGCCTGCGTGCTGAGATGCACACACTGCACATCCCTTTATCTCTACAACCAGGTAGGAAAGTCTCATTTACCTCCTTAATCAGCTGGTTGTCAGTATGTCCTGTTTGGTTCTAATCTGTAGTCCTCTTCTTTGCTTGGTGATGTTATGTAACAGATGTGCATTTCCATCTGTGATAATCCTAAAATGTCTTTTTCTACCCTGAATTTGAGGGTGTTTACACTTACTGTATGGATCTATCAAAAATGTATTTTTTAATGTATGTTTTGTAAGACAAATAACAAGAATTCAACTTACACTAGACTATCGTTTCAAAAAACACTTTTTGTATAATGTACATTACGGGAGCCATTTCGAGACCTTGCTGTTTTTCTCAGATTTTCTGTTCACAGATTATCCCAACAATGACCTTAGAAGTAGATTTTGAAGTGAAGTATCTAGTTAGAAAATTGACACTGGCCACTTTCCCTGATTCCTTTTCCAACTATAATCTCCTTGAAACTTGATGATGTATTTAGCCTGGTGTCAGACTGTTTAGCCTTGGTTGACCACAACACATCAAATGCCTTGTTGTTTTGGGGTGTACTCACTCATATCTTACAAAAATATGCCAGGAGACGTTTAGACAACGATAACAAATACTACCTTTTCGTCTGGGCATGGGGGTGGTGCTTCCATAGCAAACCAGTGTGTTCCATTAGATCAGAATGCTAACACAGAACTCTGGGAAATATCAGAACGTTGTCAGGGTTCCTTTAGAACACAAGGGCCGGTACCAAGTTTATACCAGAGATCTGGTTCTCTTCTCTGATTGGCTTCTTTTGAAGCTCAGTTCTAATGACACAATGTCAGTGTCCAAGTTCATGGGTAATCATCATTCAAAGAAAACAAACCATTTAACAGGGATAAAGATAAGCACCCAAACATATTTTCGATTAACTGCAAGACGTATGTTTGGTAGGGTTGGCAGAGGCTAATGGTTTCGAATGCTTTGGTGGGTTGACGTGGGCCGGGGTCTGGTCTGTGTCGGGAGACTCAGCTTTATTATGACAGGGGCCCTGATGTGAACACTCATCTGTGCCATTCTCCCACTCACCTTCTGCACACAGCTCTCAGGGCCCTGAAGACTGAGTGACTACGTCTGTCTCCTGCAGAGAGAGAGAGAGAGGGGGGGGGGATAGGAGAACTCTATAGTCCTAAAGACTGAAGAAGAAAAGGAGGGAAGAGAGAAAGGACAGATTCCTTATGTTCACCAGATAGCTGGGATGGAGGAGGAGTGGACAAGCTGATGTGATACAAGTAAGTGATGTGTCTTAAGGTATTACCTTCTTGTTATTTATCAAACACGATACAAAGATGTTCATGAGTTTGTGTATCTTTCTTTCACTGTCGGTGGCGACGGCATGCCCGATCTGAACAGCTTTCTGTTGTCTGCATGTGGCACGCAAACACACACACACACACACCTGATGATTCACAGCTGTGTTTCAATGTGTTCCAACAGAGACGTCCCTTAGAGGATCCTGACGATTGACCCGTGAACCCTGACCCCCTGACCCCAGTAGGGGGGGGGGGGGGGGCAGAGTGAAGGATGCGTTGCCCCACCCTCATGGCCCTCCTTGCGGGGGTGATGTTGTACCTGGTGATGGGCGCCCTGGTGTTCCGCTGGCTGGAGGCACCCAAGGAGAGCAGTGATTACGAGAACCTGAGAAGAAAAAGGAGAACCTTCCTCCATAATCACACCTGTGTCACTGAGGAGGACCTCGGCCAGCTCATTAAGGTATAGGTCCAACACACACTCACACAAATACATTAGACACACACATAAACACACACCCTCAGTCAGTGTCATGTCCCTGTAGAAGGGATTTTTAAGCAGGGGAGGTTTTCATGGATTCAGATAGTGTCTCTATCTGAAGAGACACAGATAAAGACACACAGTTCAGCCTGCATGCCCTGTTCCCACAGAATGTGGTGGAGGCGGTGGACGCTGGGCTGGATACAACCAGTACTTCTCCCAACTTCACCAGTAGATGGGACTTGTCCAGTGCTTTCTTCTTCTGCGGAACCATCATTACCACCATAGGTGTGTATCCTTCGCGCCCTCCCTCCCTTATTCTCCCCCCTCACTCTCCCTCCTCACATCCCTCTCTCCCCTTCTCTGGTGCTCTCACTTCCTTCCTCCTTCCCTGTCTCCACAGGTTTTGGGAACCTTTCCCCTAAGACAGGACACGGGCAGCTTTTCTGCCTGTGCTACGCCCTGGTGGGCATCCCCATGTTTGGCATCCTACTGGCGGGTGTGGGTGATCACATGGGCACAGGCCTGAGGAAGGCTGTGGCCAACATCGAGACCCTCTTCCTGGTAAGAGCTTTCGTATGAATTTTAAGCTAACATGGATGAGTGGATGGATTCATGAACGAATTGACCATAAACCATTTCAAAAAAATCTCTCCATCCTCTCTTTTTATCTGAACCCTTCTCTCAGAAACGACGGGTCAGTCCCACCATTGTGCGTATCATCTCTGCTGTTCTGTCTATCCTGATTGGCTGTCTGATATTCCTCGCTGTGCCAACAGTAGTGTTTCATAAAGTGGAAGGATGGTCCTTCCTTGAGTCACTCTACTTTGTGGTCATCACCCTCACTACCGTGGGCTTTGGAGACTATGTTGCTGGTAAATTATAAACATACTGTATATCCACAAAGAGGCACACGCTATTATACAAATGATGTACACTGACCACACACACCTCATTTCAAACAACACACTTGTCTTGTCACACAACATAAGATAGATATACTCAGGCTGTGTGTGTGTGTGTGTGTGTAGGCAATCGTCAAAACAGCGACCTGTTTAAGCCCCTGGTGTGGCTCTGGATAGTGTTCGGCCTAGCCTACTTTGCGTCCATCCTCACCATGATAGCCAACTGGTTCCGCGTGTTGTCCAAAAGAACACGTGCTGAGGTGAATGAGAGACAAAACAGACACACCAAGTCTCTGTCACTGCTGCATCTCCCGTCATCTTTCTCTCCATCTTTTCCATTCCTATCTATTCCTCCCCTTCTCAACTTTCTGCAACTTTTTTGCAGATGGAGGAACTGAGGGCTCACGCCACAGACTGGACCCAGAACATCCAGAACATGTCCATGGACTTCCGGATCCCCAACCCGCTGGACCTTAATGACCCATTCCTGCTCCAGCGGCGCCGCTGGAAGCGCAGCTCGCGGCGCCGCGTCCGCCGCTGCGCCCAGGTCACCCTGGGATACCGTACCCGGGGCTGCTTGGAGAACGGCCACCTGCCCAACAGCTGGGTCAGCCGCTCATGCTCCATGAGCCGGCTGGAGGTGCAACCCCTGGAGGGGCCGAGACTCAGCCCTGTTCCGAGGCGGCTCCTCCTGAAGCCAGAGGAGAGGTCACTAGCGAGGTTGCTGGCCCGGTCCATGTCGCTGCCCGTGGCGAGGTCCGTGTCAGAGCTGGATCCCAGGAGGTCACGAGATTCCGAGTCCGTTGAGTCCGACTCGAGGTCGGACATCTCCTCTTCTGATTCCCAATCCTACCAGGATTACCAGGTGGCGAGGAGGGGTCAGGGCGGGCGGAGGGGGCAGGGAGGGCAGAGTGGGAAAGTGCAGAGAAGGAGAGAGGAGAGAAGCAGCCCGGGAGACGAGAGAGGGAGCTGGAGAGAGGAAACAGGAATCTGGAGAGGTGAGCGAGGGAGTCTGAGAGAGGAGAGAGGGAGTCTGAGAGAGGAGAGAGGGAGTCTGAGAGAGGAGAGAGGGAGTCTGAGAGAGGAGAGAGGGAGTCTGAGAGAGGACAGAGGGAGAGAAGAGAGAGGGGATTGTGATGTGGACATGGTAACCATGGTAGAGATGAGAGGGAACCAGAGAGAAGAGAGGGGAAGTTTGGGAGAAGAGCATGAGAGCTGGGGAAAGGATCGAGGGAGCAGACAAGGGGAGAGAGGGAGCTGCGGAGGGGGGAGGGGGGATTGGTCAGAGCAGGAAGGGCACTGGGAAGAAGAGATACCCGTGTTTCTGGATGACGACAGCCCGTACGTTGTCCCACCCCCTCTCCCCCTCTCCTTGCCTCCCTCACTCTCCACCCCCACCAACACCCCGCCAAACTGCCCCCTTCTGGACTTCTTCGGGGAGAACCTGGCGTACATCGACGAGTCCTCTGACACGCTCAGCGATCGCTTCCAGCCCAGCGATGGTGGTGGCAATGGTGGAAAGAGAGCGAAGCCTCACAAAGCCCAGAGGCGGAGCATGAGGAGGCAACTCCCTCGCAGGAGCCCCCTGGAGGACAGCTGGAGGAGGAGCAGCGAGCTGGAGCCCCCTTCCAACCCCCCGACCCCGCCACCTCTCTCCTCCTCCCTCGGACGCTGACAGACACATATGAAGCGGAGGAAGGGGGATGTTGTTAATATAATTACTACATATTAATTACTTTGAACCAGTAATACTGACTGAAGCCTAGCTGTATGGACTGGCCTTAAACTTAGATTAGAATCCACTACTACTAATTTCCATACTCATCCAATTGATTTCTGTGTGAAGGACCTCTTTGAGTAAGAAATGGCGCCCCTGCCTGGTTGCTCTTTGCGGTACAGCAGTCAATCTCTGGCAAGTTCTCGAGCCCTTGCTAAATTTATTCCAGCTTGATTGATTTATGGTCTATGGACTGAAACATATTTTCCAGTCAGTTTGCAGTCACCTTCTTCCCTTACAAATCCATATCTCGTATTTATTCAAATGTTCTTCAATCACAGGGCCCATTTGACTCTTAGTGCCTGTCTGGTTGTATAACTTGTTATGTCTTAATGCTGTTTTGTTTCCCTGAATACAACTTGGAGTAACATGGCTGTGAATGTCTAAATAAAGACAAGGGCTGTCCAAACCTACAATGTGTGGGATTGGGATTATAGGTTATGGATCCTGGGTTGGTGTTCACAGGTGGGTGGGTTACATAAGCACTCCGGTCATTCGTGCACATGCAGTAGTTGTGGGGACAATTCACACACGCACACACACACACACACACACACACACACACACACACACACACACACACACATTCTCCAACATCAAAACACAAAAGTATGTAGGGAGGAAGTGTGTATGGGGAGACACACATGCCTACTGTCAGCCCAATACAAACTCTAACACCCAAAAGCACATGGAAGGCTATATAGGGACTGTGTGAAGTTTGTGTATGTGTGTTGGGGCAGCGAGGACTTTTAAGCAAGCACACACATAGTAGTGTACACTCTGCACCCTCTCAAGGACACTGCAACACACATTCAGACACTCTGAAGAGTGGGATAAGTACAGGTTGAATATAGCAAGGGGTAGTTAAGGGGAAAAGACTAACAGATGCTGGAACTGGTTTAAAGTGGGAAGGGACCTCGCCTCTGCCCCTACACACACTAGCACCCCCCCCCCCCCTTACACACACAGGCTACTGGGTCTGGGGGGTGAGTCCATATTTTTTTTGTGGGGGTGTAACCACAGTCTACCTTAAGACAGTTTGTTTTCATACATGTTTATGGGGAAGGCATACTATACTATAGCATTCACTGTGCAGCCTCACATCTAAAACACGGGCCTCCTTCCCAGACCTGTTTAGAGAGATTCGGCCTTGCAAATATACAGTGGGCCTACGCGGCTTGTAATGGCTCACCCAGTGCTTGGTCCACATTTTCATCACCTTGGTTGTTTAGGTTCGTCCACTGGCTTGGTGTCTGACAGAGTGTCTCTGTCCTGGGCTGCGATCAGTTGCCCACATAAACACCAAGATCAACATCCATTACAAACATACTGTACACACACACACACACATAGAGCTTTATCTCGTCCTCTCTTTCTCTCCTCTCTCTCTCTCTCTCTCTCTCTCTCTCTCTCTCTCTCTCTCTCTCTCTCTCTCTCTCTCTCTCTCTCTCTCTCTCTCTCTCTCTCTCTCTCTCTCTCTCACACACACACACACACAAACCACTGAAATACCAGAGGGACTATATTTAACGAATGCCTTGGGATGTATATTTGTAGCTTTAAGACATTCAATCAAATTTAGTCGATGTGGGAATGTGTGTGTGACAAGATCAATTTGACTCATGTGCTTATGTCAACAACATCAAAGTCTGACAAAGTCGTTCCATCTACTGAAACATTATCCCCTACCACAGATCACATGAGAACAACCATAGCAACTAATGTATTCCATTGAAAGGGACAAAAAGTGAATAATGCATCTCATCAGACCAGATTGTTACAAATTTGCTAAGGCTGCAAACTTACTACATCAGGAGCAAATGGCTTCCAAATCCAGCCCCTATCATACTACCATCATACTACGTTTCTTTTCAAAACCTCTCTTTTTTTGCTCCCCTCCCCTCCCGCCACAAAACCATGAACCCCGGGGCGTTTAAATCTGGCGTTTCGTGAGTGGTCGGCGCCTGGAAATCTCTCACATCCTGTTTACGCCAGCAGATTTCAGCCCTCGACCACAGTGTGCTGGCAAGGCTCTGGCCTGGACAGTCTCTAGCTCTTTCCCTCAATTCTTCCATCCTTATTTCTATCTCCTGCTCTCATTTCCATCCGTCCCTCTCATTCAGCCTGAACCAGCCTCAACAGTTCTCTGTTAAAGTGAAGGTAAATATCATATTGCCTTGGTAAATAAACACCTTTAGCCACAGAAAAGCAAGCCATAGATGGAATTACAGCCGTCAGCAGTTTGGTAGAAGTCACTGCAAGCAGACATTTTTTAGATTTTTATTTTGAAAAAGGGATCTTTCGTTAGACAGATATGTTAAGTGTGATATTTACATTTTCTATTGTGGTATAACATTTTCCAGCGTAGGTATCTCTAGGAATGCATTGAGAAGACAACTGTCAGAACTGGGATTCAAGTGTGTCATGCTTGTGTTATTGTGGAATATACTGTATCCTTAACACGAGTGTGAACTGTTAACACAGTTATGCAAGTATACAAAGAACAATACAACAAAAGGTCTGAATATACAAAGGAAAGTTCACTCTGTCCTCTTTCCAGGAGAACTACGGGTTCTTTGTCGCTTCGGGTCCAAATCCCTCCCTCAAGCCGCCTGTTTCCCTCCTCTTCCTCCTCTTCCTTCTCGTCTGGAGTGTCAACGACACTTGCAGGACTTGACCACCATGTTGGAGAGCTGTTCGACGCGCGGTGTGCGGCCCATGAAGTACACGATGGTGAGGGGCTCCAGGTCCTGGGGCACGCAGCAGGGCGAGGCCGAGGCCTCCGGGTTCAGCTTGTTATACAGGGGCAGGATCTAGGGGGGAGGGGGCATCAGATATGAATGTGTGTAGAGAAGGTGGAGGTAGGGGCTGGTTTATGAATAAAGATATTCAAGTTGCTACACAGGAAGGATTTGGGCGGGGAGGATTTATAAAATGTTGATGTGTGTGTGTGAGTGTGTGAGGGGAAGGGAGGGGGATTGTGGTGTGGTTTGGTGTTGTGTTTGAATGAAGATATTCAACTTGTTATACATGGGCAGGATCTGAGGGGAAGAGGAGTGAGTGATATGTCAATGTGTGTGTGTGTGTTTGTGTATGAAAAAAGACACGGGGGGGGGGGTGGGGGGTATCTGTACTTTTACTTGAGTGAAGGATGTGTGTACTTTTGCCATCTCTGTTAACAAGGTGTTCAATTTGTTTATAGGACATATAATAGGACTTCAAGAATGTCTTCAATAAGAGGGAAAGACAAGAAGCGATCTGTAACCGATAGTAACCCACCATGTTGTAGTGGTTGTCTGCACTCCAGAGGTAAGGGCAGCTTCCGGAACAAAAGTTGGCACGGTAACCCTTAGGTTCATGAATCCACTTCCAGTTGAGGTCGCGTCGGAAGTCGATATAGAGGGAACGAAGGCAGCAGCCGGGGTCTGAGTTCCTGCCAACGCATGACAAAACACGTGATGGAGTACAACCACGGATGTTAAAACCCCATGCAATTCCCTAATATGTGCCTACCAATCTCTATGGGGTGACTAAAATGTAGCATGTAAGTCCTACAGCAACACAAAATAGTAAAGTTCTGTATCCCAGACCATGATTGAGAGATAAACATCAGTGCACTCGAAAACACTCAACAGAAAGTTCTACACTACATTAAATACAGTACAAAATGCTTATACAAAAATGGTAAGTGTTGTCATTCATCAAGCCAGGTAAACAACGCAGACTCAGGTGATGCTAACGAGCTGACTCCGCCCACCTGGAGCAGGTGGAGGTGTCCGCGGCAGCCGCCCTCCTCTTGCGAGTCTTCTTGCCCGGGTTGTCCAGCCTGTCACTGGGCAGCAGGGTGACAATGAGGTGGGGCGTCTTGGTGCTAAACTCCACCTGGCCCTTCACCAGCCCCGGCTTCTTCGCCTGACGGAGCAGCTCGTCATCCACACCTGGAGTGGAGGAGTGGAAGGAGAGGGATTTAGGGGGGATTAAGAGTGAGGTGTGGGCTGTTGTGTTTAGTGTTAACACAGATGAAGAACCAGTTATTATGGATCTTACGTGTTCCCAGACTGATTATAACTGATCCTGGTTATTAACTGAAACGGTTTCTTGTTTCGCAACTGTAGGCTTCAGCTGGCTTAACTGCCTGTTATAACATGTTGCAGGGACCCTGGTGCACATGAAAGCTCTAAACAATTTTATTAAATTTCTTTTTTATTTGTTTTAATCTGTGATTTTGGTGGATAATAGAGGTGGATGTGATGAGCGACCCCTGACCTGCAAAGCGAGCTTCCAACTCCTCACTCTTGTTGGGTACAATGTTGTTGGTGGAGGGAACAAAGGTGCAACAGGGACAGTGGACCCCCAGCTTCAAACCCAGGTTGCTTTCTGAGAGAGAGAATACAAATACAGATGAAAGGGACAAGAAAAAAGAAAAAAAAATATATATATAGAGAGAGAGAGAGAGGGAGAGAGAAAGAAAGAAAGAGAGTGGAAATCAAGTGGGTGAGACCCTTTATTGTTATTACATAAAAATATTATACCATTGGTAGATATTGGTTAAATGTTCACGAGCATCATGAACATCAATCTAGTTTTTATGATGCTCAGAGCCAGAGAGTGTCTCATCACCTGACCTGTATCAGCCAACCAGTCCTTCACAGTCTCTGTGACATCGACAGACAGCCATGCCCCCTTGGCCCGGGGGCGAACGGTTCGAGAGTCGATGTAGCGCTGCGTTGGGCTTGTCACTTCTTCAGGTTTCAACAGCTTAGAGAGAGAAAAAGAGAAAGAAAGACAGAGTGAGTGAGAGAGAGAGACAGAGTGCGTGAGAGAGAGACAGAGAGAGAGAGAGAGAGAGAGAGAGAGAGTGAGAGAGAGAGAGAGAGAGAGAGAGAGAGAGAGAGAGAGAGAGAGAGAGAGAGAGAGAGAGAGAGAGAGTGAAAGACAGAGTGAAAGAGAGAAACAGATAAACAGAGAGAGAGGATTTAAACCGTTTGAAAGTTCCTCACAATCAAACCAAACAAAATTATTTGACACTGTGATACTATGTTACAATAGTGACACTGTGTTCTTTGCACATAGAGTAGATATCTGTCTAGGATGGAAAAGTGAGCCTGTGATACTTTGAGTGTTTGTGTGTGTTTACTGCGATACTAGGACGATCATCCTGTACCTGGTAGATTTCCACTCTCTGCTCCGTTGTGCGTGCCTGAGGATTGGGAGCTTTATAGATTCTGAACTCGGCTTTGACCAGCGTGCTCGAGTTAATGTCCACCCCACTCACGTCAAACTCAACCACTCTGTAGTAAGGGCTGGAGGCCACTGGGCCAACAACATCTGGGGGGGGGGGGGGGGGGGGGATACACTGGGTCAGTTTGCTAATAAACATAAGAACACATGTTAAACAATACAGCGTCTGGACATGGAGACGGGCTGAGTAACTACTATTAATATCACTATAATCAGGAATATGACTTGTTTCAAAGAATTCCATGAGTTAGTATTAAATATTGGCATGAATAACATGGGGTAGGAGGCACATAAATCCAGTCTGTTAAAGTGTTTCGAGAGCATTAGGCATGATGACCAACTATTATTTTTTTTTAAGTATGAATACAAAAATATAATATGTATGTCATGGAATTGGATGTTGGTCAACACTCACTAGTGTCCGTGCGCGGCGGAAGCATATCTATACGCTGAACTTCTTTCGCGTAATAATCCTCCTCACTGCTCTCTCGGTCGCAAGCGGACTCGGCCTGGCGCGCACGCTCCTTCAACAGCTCTCGCGTGCTGTTATAGAGTAACATGACCTCGGCTGGCACGGTCTCAGGCGGCGGGGTCACGATGGGCTCCGGTGGGGTGCGGATGCGGAGCTTGCTCAGGATCTGACCGCGGACAGCCTCGATGCGTTTGGACTTATGGTCGTCCAGGCTAACGGAATGGCACGTGGAAAGTCCCTCCGCGGATATGGCCATTCGGAGCAGAACGAACGTGAGGTGTGTGAGCCACATCATCCAGTGATGAAAAGGGAGAACGGTATCCCTCGGCTCCATGCGAAATTTGAGAGTAGCCTACTCTTCTAGTTCTGTCCGCTGCGCGCGGCGTCCTTGTGGCACTGCCAGTCCGCCCCAGAAGAATTTCAAACAATTCTCAGTGTAAACTCTATGGCCGTTAAAAAAAAGTTTTTTTTTCTGACAGTTTAAGACGTTTCAAACTGTGAAGTTTAAAATGTTTCAAACTTCGAAAATGTCACAATACACATTATGATATAAAGAGAAAATACAAATTTCAGAGAACACTTGAATCGGGATGCTCAGCCCATCTCGTAACCTATTTCAGGGTAAAGAAAAGTAAAATCGCTAAAGCAGAGAATTGTTCTCTGATTTGTCTCGGATATCCATCGTCGTGGCAGAAGGCAAAAATATTGTCTCTAAAGTGCATTCCCTTGTGATTTATTGGTAAGATAGGGCAAAAGTGAAACCCAATTAAAGATGAACTCTTACACCATATAGGTCAATCAATTAAGTGACATAAAAACAAAAATCAAAAAGAGCTAAAATAGGTCCAAAAAGACATGCGGATATCCTAAAAATCCATTACGAATGCAGTGCTGATGTCCAATACACATAAAATATTAAAAAGAGCTCCCCTAGATATGTAATAATTTCTGATGCAGACGTAGCATTCTGAATCGTCTGTTGCAGGCATCAAGGAAAATAATTCAGTCTGGGGAGTGTGGCATCAAAGAATTTCTTTCCTTCGAATGCGAAAATCAACCTGTAACTTAAGTCTGCAACTCCAAACTATCAGGCAAGGGTGTATGGGTAGGAGAGAGAGAGAGATGAGTGGATCTGAGACATACGGGTGGGGTGCCACCACCAAAGTGATGGGTGTCATTATGTAGGTATCTCCCTCTCATCAGAGCATGCAGGCACACACACACCCCGCCGATCTATCTGTGAAATATTTGGAGTCACTTTCTTCTCTCCACAAAATTTTTTGTTTTCTTCACAGGTAACTGCAGTTTGTATCCTGTTGGGACATATCAGAATAACTGTAGCAAAGCTGAATCTGTCAGTGATCTGTCAACATTGTCAACAACTGCCACAAAGCTTTGGTTGAGATAACTAAAAGCTGTAATTTTTGGGCTACAGCCCAACCAATCCCCCAACCATTTCCCCTCCAACCTAGTATGTCTTTGTGTAATTTTTTTTTTCACATGATAGAAATGTCCCTGATAGTCTACCCACAGTTTATTTGTCCCTCTCTCATGCTCTTTCTTTCACACTCCTTTCACACTCTTTCTTCTCTTTTTCCCGTCTCATTGTTAATTACAGCTCAGGAGTTCTGAGACCATGAATCTGTCAGGGAAGGCTTTTATTGCTGCTTTCTTGCCATCATATTATTGCCGTTATTATAGTCTGTGCAGCAATGCGGTAATTGCAGTAAGTGGAAGGGAAAGGTAGAACAGAAGGAGAAGCAAGGCACAGGCAGCCAAAGCCTCGTGGTCTGGCCCGCTTCTCTTTCTCCCTCTCTTTTTTCCCTGGCAAACGTTTCTAAAAATGATAAAGCTACTATGCCTTTGCCCCTGGGAACAAACAGGCTCTTGTTTTGGCACGCCTGTTAATATTGCTTCTCAGACAGTGAACCCCCCCCCCCACACACACACACACATGCGTTCCTTTCCCTCAATCCATCCCTTTTAAATTCTCTTTCTCCTTCCCACCCTGGCTCCCTAGCTGCTCAAAAGCAAAACTTGTCTACGTGGATTGGTGGTTTGGACATCCATTTCCTGACCTGTGGTGTTCAGATCAAAGCAACCCTGGTGGTTGGTTTTAGAATTACAATATGTGGCTAAAAAATATATACATCCTCAATAACAACTTTTTCCTGTGTCCTTCTGCTGGCTTTTTCCTCAAAGTCAAATACAGTCACGTCACTGCCACGTCATCCCACTCTGACTCAGGAGTTTTTCAACCCTACAATAGGAGCGGAAGGGGAGATAGATTCAGGACATTCAAGATAGTTCTGTTTCAACCCATGTTTATAAATCAAGTTTGCAAAAATTGTACTTTGCCGTAATATTTGGAGATGTGTTTAGGTCTAATACATCTCAATATCTTGATGCTAATATATAAAGAGAAAGGGAAAAAGATAGACTGGTTTACCAAAGGAACCAAGGATTTGTACTTTTATTGCAAAAACATGCACCCAAACGTTTAGAAAAATAAATAAAACGGAATCACCTCTCTTGTACAGGACAACAAGGGACTATTCTGAACCATAGTCCTGTTGAAAGCCTCTGAAGTACTCCACTGTTCAAAACACCGCCCATGGTGGTACGTTGTCTCCCAAATCTCCAGCAAGTCCAGCTTTGATTCATTCTCAATGCCAACCGGTCCTAATACACATGAAGGGTTAGGCTTAAGTTGAGAGGGCAGGGATGGGGGTCACCATACTTTACAAGAAGATTTATTCCTCATATCTATACTGGGGTGTTCAGGGTGGAAGGTTGGGGCACTCCTCCCCCTTAGCGCTCTATGATTCATCCTCGTTCAGAAGCATGTTGGGGACACCTCGGGTGATTGGAAACTCTCGACCAGACTCGGGACACTGCAGACAGCCCTCGATCACCTCCACCTGGAAACACAAAACAGACAGGTCATGCCCACTGTGGTTGTGTGCTAGTGCATTAGTGAATTACCCTGGTGAAAAAAAGACCAGTCTAATAGTTCTGCTTTTACTTCCTTTGACAACTAAATGCCAGGGAGACTGGCTCTCTGTTGTGGCCAACAGATGTATACACAGTGGGGTACTTTTAATAGCACCACTGAATGATCTAGTTTCAACCTTAAAATAGGTATTTCAATTCACAGGACATGAGATAAATGCATAGCCATGAGGCAAGAATGTGGTACTTGCTACTTAAGTGTACCTCCAAAAGAACCCTGTGAACTTTTTTCAAGAACTCTTCATTCTTCTCAAAGTCAGTTATCAGCTCATTGGGTAGATCCTGTAGGTGGCCAAGCTGCAGAGGCACAGATATTCGTTTCAGTTTAGATTAGAAATTAGTTCCAAATGACACTCCAAAAGTTGTCAGAAAGAAATCTGAGTTCGTAGACAGAAAATGGGCATAAAACTGTTCAAACAGGTAGTGCTCACCCCCTCAGCTGCCTGAATGAAAGCGCCCCACTCCAGTTTCGGGATCATACGGCTCACAAAATTAGGGTTGAACTCCACCTCGCTCACTTTAACCTCCGTCGCCTACATGTTGATAAAACGAGCACACTCATAATAACAAACCGGATTGTAATAATATCATATATAAATGTAATAAATACAGCATTTAACACTAGAGAGAAATATATTAACATATGATGTGCTGCTTTTCACCGGATATATTGTTTACCTTGATGAGAAGGGGGTATCCTTTGGTTACCCCTTTCACGTGCGATGTCAACATATTGTGCGTCAGTAGTTTCATCTCTAAAGTGGCAAACTATATTTTATGTAGTAACAAAACCAGGATCTTTTGTTTCAGACTTCAGATGAAAATTTTCTTTCCAATATTTGAGAATCTGTCAGATGTCTTTTTCAAGGCGACCGATACAAAAACCATGCGGACCGGAAGTTGTGATGGTACACAAGTTTATAGTTTCCCCGCACTACCTCACACAACGTTCCGGCTCGGCATGAAAGAAATTCAGGAACTCCAGCGACAGGTGGAGATGCTTGCATTGTGATTGTTGACAGAAGATATTTAATAAGTTAATTCATAAATAGGGAAAAAGATTAAGTAATAACGAAAAAGAAATGATCAGGTTTATATAATGAAGTTTTATTTTTGTATTAATTTTTGTGTACTCATTGTCTTAGTATTATACAGATCATTCGTACAGCTTATGATATAGTAAATAGTAATTACACACAGAGGCGTGACAAACTTCTGTCACTTTCAAAATACCACTGACCCACAAACATGCATAACACAAACTCACGCTCACACTCTCGCACACAAACATACCTAAACACACATCCCTTAAACTCAATGAACAAAAGATAAAAATGTAAAACTTTTTTTAACAACAAAACATCTTTTTTTTTACCTCCAAATCCTCACACCTTGACAGTAAGTTACTGAAAAATTAATATGATAATTAATACTATAATGCGTTTAACATAATTAGAAAATAACAAATACAAAAAGAACAGGAAGGCAACTAAGACCAGCCAAGCGAGTTCTGTTGACAGGAGCCTGACTAGTACAGGTATGGAAGTTCTCTTATTCCATTAACTCCAAAAATAAAGCTAAAAAATTCGGGGTCCAAGCACTGCTGAGCTGTAATGCCAAGAAGAGACACATGACGTGGAGAGACACATGACGTGGAGAGACACATGACGTGGAGAGACACATGACGTGGAGAGAGAAGGAAGACTCCCATTTCTCTTCCTTCTAGACTACATTCGTTTTCCCCATTTGACTGATGGAAACAGACATCAACACTCTCCAGAGACAACTGTACATGTAGAACCACATGGTCAATGCCACTGGTCGATTGTATCAGCCAGAAATAAAGAAAGAATATGCGTACAAACATGTTTAAAGACAGAAGAAGGCAAAACAACTAAACTAATGGACTGACAGGAAAAGAGGGCACCCATCAAGCTTTATGGCACAAATAACATCCAGGAGAAAGGGGGGGGCTGGAAGATGTTTTGTGACTCCAAGTCAAAGAAACATGACAGCCCAACCTCTGTAATGGTTAGGGTTAGAGGTCGACCTCTGTAATGGTTAGGGTTAGAGGTCAACCTCTGTAAGGAACCCAGCAAAGGCCACATCATTCTAGCTCTGCATCACCAGTCAGTCCCCGCTAGATCAGCTCTGCATCTTTTCATCTTTTTGTAAGTGTCCACTTACCTACTGTCTTTCATAGGATTTCTGGCTAAAGAATTGGTGTAAGAGCCCATGCTTACACCAAACCTATGATTAGATATATATACATGTAGGGTTAGGACAGGGTCTGGAAAGGGTCACAGTTTGACCCTTTGAACTGCACTGTGGTTGACAAACTCCTTTTGACATTCCACAATTGAAGATGTGCATGTTCAACATCTATCATCCAACAACAGCCCTGTTGCCTGACAGTGTGCCCTTGTTCAGCAATGACTAAACAAACCATGCAGTCAACAAAGAATGACAGTGATATGTTTGCATACTAAGACGGTAGAGATCTGGGGGGCAGGTGCAGACTGATTGCACTGGGTAAAGATTGAAAGAGAAGACTATCTCCAGGTATCTGAAGCTAGGTTCAAATACTCCATTGCTCTGCAGTAGTTACATTTTTGTAGTTTCTTTTTTTTTGCATTAAAACACACCTGTGCTCTCTCGCTCTTTCACGCTCACAATCATCCATTCGTTCATCCCATCGACTTTCACTCCCTTTTATCGCTTCACTCCTAAAATACATGTCCGCCCCGAGGATCACTCCTGGCCATCTTCAGTGCGCCATTTTAAGAAGTCCTCCTTCCGCGCGTCTGGCTTGATTTGGTTCCGCATGCCCCCCAGCAGGTTGGACGTGGCCTCAGAGGCCACTATTAAGGGACGGACCACAGTGGGCGGGATCTGCCGCAGGACTCCGCCCACAGCTCCAGGCAGACCCTTCTGCTCGTGCCCACGGGATGCCACGTCGCACAGTGTCTGAGCCGTGTCAATCACCCCCTGGGAGAGAAAGAGAAAGTTTTGTGTGTGTGGTGTGTGCATAACTAAAGGAAAGAGTACAGGTTAGTGCTAGGGCTTATTCTTTTAGTGTAAGGCATAACAATTCTTAAAACCTTACTTCACAAGAAACTCTGTCGATGAACTGACAGACTGGTTATAACCACCCGACACATACCTCTCTGACGGTGTCATAGGCCTTGGCCACGCCCTCTCGGAGGTCGGCGGGCTGGGGGGCTCGTCGTGGGCGGGAGGAGGGGGGCCGGCCCTCGGTGATGGCGTAGCGGTTGAGCGGTGGTGTGGGGGACAGGATGTCATAGACTGTCTCCGCTGTAGCCTAGGTCGATAAGGTGTGAAGTAGTGTGTGTGTTTTTTGTGTTGGGGGCACAGAGAGTCAGAGTGGGTCAGTGAGGAACAGCGCCACCGGGTGGCCAAAATCTCGGTAGTACACAGAGATCGCGATATCCAGTCTGTCAACACCAAAGACACAATAGTCAATGTTCCCAGAGAGCCTAAATGAACACATGACATATAGTTCAGTGGTCTCTTACTTTTAGGATTTATGTCTCGTATGTGTCAAAGTTTCAGAGAAGTACACACAGTGTCTTCTCCAGGGGAGTTACCTGGATGGCCTGCACCAGCCTGTTGCTAAGCTCCAGGGCAGCGGAGGCAGTGGATGTGCCAAAGGATGCTGCCCCCCGCTGGAGACCCCGGATAATGCGCCCATCTCTCCGGTACTGTTCTATGGGCATCCAGAACAGGTCCCTAACCCCATGAACTGGAGGGAGGGATGGAGGGAATCGGAGAGAAAGAGGTATATGGGATTGGGGCAGAAAGACAAAAGAGGGAAGGGATAATAGGGTGAGGGGTTTAAGCTTTATAAAAAGGAAACTGAGCCACACAAGTATCATGGCAGACTTTACTTACACAGCTGAACTACAGAGTGCATGGGGCCTACACCTCCCAGAATGCCTGGCAGCTGATTCTTCCTAATGTCGGTGAGCCACTCGGTGACTGCGTACTGGATCACCTTGTCCACTCCCAGGAGCCTAAGGAAACCAGAGTTATGAGACAGAGTGTGAACTCCAGAACTGCAGAACACTGTGTTGGTATCAGTGTATTAAGCAGAGAGAGAAAGAGAGGAAAAATAGAGAGGAAGAGAGACAAGGGGATGAAGAGAGAGGAAGAGAGCATAAGAAAGGAGAGTGAAAGGATCAAGTCAGACCCGTGTCTGCAACAGAGCCTCTTCAGCTTCAGTTCGGAGCAGTTCAACTGGGCCAGACCAATCAGGATCCCTGCAAACGTTCCCTAGGAAACCAAGTCACACGTCAGAGGTGATTCCTGCATCATAAAGACTGGGTCTGAGGGGAAGGTGCTGGTCTCACCTGCTCTATGACAACATGTTTGCCCTGATAGTCCAGCCAAATGGGCACTTCAGAGGTGAAACGGAATTCCCTGTTGAATAAAATGAAGAGAGAGAAAGAGGGAAGGAGAGAGAGAGATACAGAGAGATGCATTATTGGCCTCAAGTATCAGTTTATGTAACAACGTGTTTCTCATGGGGCTCTTTGACAGCTCACTCTTTCACGCTTACTCACCGGAAGTAGATTGGCTGGTCGGTGGAAGTGGAGGAGCCGGCCGAGGAGGAGCTCTGCTCGCTATAGGTCGTCTCCACGGAAGCTGTGAGGTCAGGCCCTAGAGTGCTGCCTGACTCCGCCTCCTCAGTTGACTTCTGGGAAGGGTCTGCCTTCACTAGAGATGGGAAAAGAGCACCATTAAAAAGGAGGGATCAAGCTGTGGGACCTGTGTAAATGTTGATCCTAGTCACAGGAAATCATCCGTTCTACAACGACACCGAATATTTCATCTACAAATGTAAGCGGTTTCAGTGAGTTTCCTAATCCTGCAGCGAGTACAGTGAGAGTGTAGTTCATACCCTCAGCTGCGAGGTCCACGGGCAGGTAGGGGTTAACTCCGGCAGCCAGACTACTGAAGAAGTCCTTCAGGAAGAACAGAGCGTCCTGGAGGAGAGAAAGAAGAAGGAGAAGAGAGGAAAGGAAGAAGAGGTTAAAGGGTCGACACCTGACGACCGCGACCGCCGACCGTATTGGTGAGATGGACGTATCAGTCACTGTGGTGTATGCTTCTCTAGTGGCAGACTGCATCTTGAATGTGTGCAGTAAGGGCCTACCTGGTCGATGTTGAGGCGGAGTGGAAGGAGACTGATCCGGAGACAACACTCAGGACCACCCAGGCCGGACTCGGGACACACCTGCAGAGCCTTCACCGTCAACTGGTACACACAAACAAGAGCGAGTGAAGAACGGCGAGCACCGTCCTGGGGGGAGCGTTCTCAGCACTGCTGGTTTGTACAGTCCCCCTTCTCCACTCTCAATCTTCCTCACCACACCCTCCCTCCCTCCATCTTACACTCCTCCGTCCCCTGTCTCATTTTGACCCCTCCCTCTCTCCCTCTCCCCTCACCATGTTGGAGTGGGCTCGTCGGGGCATGCTCTCGCTGGTGTACAGGTAGAGGAACTTGTTGATCTGGGAGGAGGCCAGGCGGTCTCGCACCTCCAGCTCCTGGACGATGAACACCTGCCGAGAGAGCGGCTGCTCCCCGCCGGGCCCCGCCCCCTCGCCGTCCTGGCCCGGGCCGGGCGGCACCGCCGCGTACGTCTCATGCTGGAAGCTCACCTGGAACCAATGGGATTGAGCCAATGAGAGGGGCATATGCTAACGGTGGCTTCTTGCATTGTGAAAAGAGACCAGCGCGTACGCAGACAAAAGCACACCAGTGTGTGTGTGTGTGTGTGTGTGTGCAGGTTCACGCCGCTGACCTTGCTCAGCTGGATCTCCATGAGCATGGTGTGCTGCCGCCCGCTCCCTCCAGCCCAGCGCCACGAGTTCTGAGGCCGCGAGGGGGCCACGGAACGGGAGGGGGAACCACGGATGCCAGCGGGAGCAGAGCGACCCCTGGTGAGAGAGACACAGCAAGTAAGATAGAAAGGAAATTAAAACAGTATGTTGGGGATTATATCTTTGGTCAACAGATTACAAAAGTGTACTGTTTTGTTACGTGTGTGTGTATGTCTGTGTGTGTATTTACACCTGCCGGCCAAGGCGTGGTTGAGTGAATGTGTGTTTAAATCACCTGCTTCCGTGGGGGGTGTGCACCGACAGGGGCTTGCCGCCAAAGTCTTTGCCACCGTACAGGTGCCAGACGACAGACACCTCCCGGAGGATCACCCTGCTCTGGGGCACAGGGAAGCGGCCGGGGGCGCGCAGCAGGTCGGAGCTGCCCCGTGGCCTGGAGAAGTGGCCCTCCTTCACCCTGATAGGGCCCTGGGCCAGCACCGTGACCAGGGGCTCCCCGTCTCTGGGCTGGAGAGAGAGAGAGAGAGAGAGAGGGGAGGGGGGGGGGAGATTGAGAAACAGGGTCAGAGTAGAGAAGGATAAGAGGAGGATGAATGGAGGATAAGAAGGAAAAGTAATTGTTGAGAAGTGCCGCAAAGAAACGAGGAGAGAGTGAGACCCGAACAGAAAGGGAGTGAAAGCGAGAGCGAGAGAGAGAGTACAGTGGAGAGAGAGAGAAAGCAGACTCACAGGTATGCCCATCCCAGGAGCCTCCAGGATGCAGAAGTCGTCGTTGTCGGTGGAACCCTCGGAGCCTTCCTCAGACACGGGGTCCGCCTCGACCTCTGTAGCCGTGGCCACCAGTCCGTCCAGCTCAGACTCCTCCCCCCCCTCCGGGACAGAGGGGGGGGGGAACTTGCGTACCTCCCCAGGGAACAGGTAGACAGAGACCGGCGAGCCCCTGGGAACCGTGGGAGACACTGAGAACAGACACATCCCGTCAGGAATGGAAACAACATTCCACGCATGTTCCCTTGTGAAATGAAACAAGTCAGAAAGGATATAGGGCTTGAATTGCTGTGTCCATCCCTTAGTGACTTAGGCCTGCCCTACCGGAGTCCATATCCTCTTCTCGATGGCTCCTTTCTGTGTCAATCAAAGCGTCGGCCAGATCGTATTGGTTGATCTCGGCGGTCTCAGCTGGGGGGCAGGGTGGCAAGGAGGCGGGACTTTCTGACAGCTAGAACACACCCATATCCACAATGACTTGGTCATCGCACAAAATAATAAACTGTATCCAAATAAAATAGCAGTTGATAGTAGCTCAGTAGTTTTGACTCATTCTCTTACCGGAAGTTTCTGTCCGGCGATCTCAGTGGGCGACGCGTGGCGAGGGGGCGGGTGCAGGTCGCCCTGGGAGACCAGGTACTGCAGCAGGTTGACGAGGGCAGCACATGAGTCGGCACAAGTGTGAAGATGAACCACGTTATTGGAGCAACGCAGCTCAAACAGGGGCTGGGTCTGGGGGAGAGAGAAAATCATTTCAAAATAATGATTTAAAATCAGTTTGTCTGAGAACATACACACACCTACATGTCCGGACATCTGCTGTGTACAACACAAACACAGTCAGGAAGTGTGTGAGACACTTACCAGTTTCCCTGTGTTACTGCCCTTCCATGTAGTGATGGCCAACTCTAGTAGATCAATATCCAGGACACACACATAGTCTGAAAGGCAGAGGGGAAAAGTGTCAACGTCATAACTCTCTCGCTCTCTCACTCACTCGCACACACACACACACACACACACGTCTGTTTGCTGTACCTCGTCGGAGGTCCACCGTGTCGCTGTCACACTTGTCAGAGAGGTAAAGGGCTGAGTCGTCCAGGATGAAGCGCAGGTGGAAGGTGGCTGTGTCCACGATGATGTTGCTGGACAGAGAGAAGGACTCGGCCGTGAACAAGGCCCGCACAGGAAGGTAGAGGGGCCTGGGGGGTGAGGGACAGACAGGATCAAAGTCTACACGTCATTTGATTTACTTTTAACACTCAGTAATATGTACTAAATCTCCTTTGCCTGTACAAATTCATGAGTATGAGTGTGTTACCTGTAATCCACGGCGCAGGTGGCCAGGTGAGTGTGTAGGACCGTGATAACAGCAGGAGGTGTGTACCCCAGGATGGGGTCATCGATGACGTCCAGGAAGTCAACCAGCTGCCGCGCATAAAACAACAATTAAATAAAGTACCACCTCAGCCGATAGAATCCCACACAGCAGACTAGGGATGAGCTCTCTAGGTGCATTCCTTCATACCTGTTCGTGCCAACTCTGATTGTTCTGGGCCATGTGATGTCGCATGGTAGCACCTTGGAGACGGAGGGCGACTAAGAACTCCTATGACACACACATTCAAAGACTTTATGAATGAGGCTAACTTACGAGTGAATAAACACCACCAACACAACAGCCACAACCAGAAACAACAACAACAATTGTAGTCTTGAACAGGCGCACGTGGAGTGAAAGGCTCACCTTGACATTCCTCTGAGGGTCCAGGGTGACCTTGATGGCCGTGGACAGCATCTGGACCTCGGCCTCCCTGCCACTCACACTGCTCACCCCCACCTCGGTAGGGTAGATGGTAGGGTCCAGATGCACTGGGGGAGTGAAGCAGGGCATCTCCAACCGGCTCGGGACGGGGGAGTCTTTTACTACCGCTGCAAACAGGATGGAAATGGATGATGGGTTAGGATCTTGGCCGCACTACAAGACAGGAACTAAGATGGAGGATAGTTTTGGAACTGTACTAGCAATGTTTAAAGCTAGTTGCCGGTGTGGGTAGAAATTGAGCGATGGTACATTAGTGATAAGGAAGAAAAACTGCGGACTAAGCCCACCTCTGTGGTATAGCTCCACCCTGTTGCTTTCCAGGCACAGGAAGTTAAGGTGTGGGTTGTTCTGGTGCTGCGCAACACTGAAAATCTTCCCCCCTTCCAGGTCCAAGAGAATCTCCCCATGATTCTGGTCCTCCTGAGTGAAGAAGAGAAAGTGAGAGAACATAAACATCCATCCTTCCATCTGTACAGGTGTAGACCTCCACAGGAGGACTCATGTAGAAGCAATATCATGATGCCTAAACGCTGGCATTTGTCCAATTAATTAAAATCCTTAGAAGTGTCCTTTTTCTAGATGGGTTTGGTTAAGAAGTTGTGCCTGGCCATGCTTAAATCTCTACCATTTTAAAAAGACAATGTGATTTGTGGGACGGTTGGCTCACTTTGCTGTCCGTCAGGGCTTGAAGGCGGCCCTTGCCAATGACCACGGTGAGGGAGAGCAGACTGAGGGAGTGGTTGGAGCGGGACTCGGACTGGCGCTTCCTGGCCGACTCCTTGGCCGAGTGAAACTGAGGCTCGTCCTCCTCCGAGTCTGAGTCTGAGAGAGAGTGTGGGAGTCATGGTTATGCACTCAGACTAGTGTGTGAGTGTGTGTGAGAGAGAGAGAGATGAGGTTCCGGTCTCACCCAGCCTGAAGGCCGACTTGCAGAGCTGGAACTCGTGGTCGTCATGGCGGCGGTTGGGGTGGGGGCTGTGGGTGCTGGGGGGGGCCGTGGGTGGAGGGGGCTCCCACATCAACAGGTCGTTGTTGATCCTGCAGAGACAAGGAGATGGTGGAGGGAGAGAGCATTGGTGCCAGTAACCCAAGGGCTGTAGGTTCGATTCCCTCAGAAGAGACAAACACAATGAACTAAAAAGGCTGTAAGGAAAGCAAGCGCACACATGCTGTACACAGACACACGCGGGCACACCTGTTGTAGAGGCTCTGGAAGGCCTGCTTGCTGGGCAGCAGGATGCAGGCCAGGGGTAGAGAGATGTCCACCACACACTGACACTGAGCCACACACTGGGCCTGGAACTGCTGCATCTCCTCTGGGTCTGCAGGGATTACCATCTGAATGGGGAGTCAAAGGGAGAAAAGCAGTGGGAGAATCAGTTTCAGGAAGTCGAGTCGGTTTCGAGGAACATAATGATGTGCAACAAAAGGTTCAAGAGAGAGTGAGAAGAGAGAGAGAGGGAGAAGAGATAGGGAGAAGAGAGAGAGAGGGAGAAGAGAGAGGGAAAAGAGAGAAGGAGAAGAGAGAAGGAGAAGAGAGAGACAGGTTGTTACCTCCTCCGTCTCAAACATGGTGCGGTTGGAAGAGAAGGGGGAACTGGTCTTCTCCCGGAGCTCACACGGGTTCTCAAACGACATGGCGCCCAAGTCCCTCATCAGACCCAGCCCCATACCCCCCAGACTTGACCCCAGACCCTCACCCCCGTTCACTCGCACCGTCAACCTGGGCCCAGAGAGGTGATCGAGAGGAAGAGAGGAGAAGGAGGAGGGGCGAGGGAGGGCGGTGAAAGTAGAGAAAGAAAACAGGCACAGACAAAGGAAAGAGAAAGGAAATCTAAATGTGAGAGGGGCAGTCACACGCCTCGCCAAAGTCTTGAGTTGTTGTGAGTGATCCTAGCAGTCCTGGTGGTGATTATTGAGTCACTTACCTTGGCATGGATTCCTTGCTCTTCTGCACTCTGATGCAGGGGAAGGAGCCGCCCTCCCAGCCTTCATACAGCCCTGGTGAGGGTGACAATGACAATGATCTGAGACTGTCTCTGTCTGGGTGTGTGTGCGTGCGTGCATGTGTGTTCCGATTCCTCACTACACAGACAACTAAAAGGGAACGTAAGCAGCTATGTGTGTGTGTGTGTGTGTGTGTTTCTCTTACCGTGTAAATCGCTGAAGGAGGCCTCCAGCAGCTGTGTGAGGGGGCTGGAGGGGGCTGCTCCGGTGGGGGGGTGGTGGAGGGAGGAGGGGGGCTCCGCCTGGAGGTCGGGCCCCTCGCGGTGCTTCAGCTCCAGGTTGCACAGCTCCAGCACCAGCGTCTCCAGCCGCACGGCCCTCTGGGAGGGCGGGCGGCGTAGCGACGGCGGGCGCAGGTCGGGGACGGGGAAGCGGAGCCGGAGGACGGCGTGGGGCGAGAGGACGGAGAGAGAGGAGCGCAGCTCGCTGCTCTGGGTCTGAGGGAGGACAGAGGAGGCTGACCGCTCCAATCTGGGCGCGTGTGTGTATGTGTACTCTACCTGTGTGTGTACTTGTATGTGTGTGTGTGTGTGTGTGTGTGTGTACTCTACCTGTGTGTGTACAGGCCCTCCTGTCTCAGTGGGACAGAAGCTGAAAGCTCGGCTCAGGTGTCCCAGACGGCTCAGGATGTCTAGGTCCAACTCGGCGCTCAGCTCCCCCAGGTCCACCTTCAACACACTGTCTCTGCGCACCACGCGCTGCTTCCCCTGCAACACACAGTTAATAGCGGCCTGCAACTTATCAAACATGGCCATAGCCCGGTTTAAAGGAGTCAATAACAGGCATATGCCTCTTTCAGTGCGTGTTTACCTTGCGCAGGTGTTTCTCTGTGAGGCCATAGTGCAGCTGGGCGCAGGGTCGGGCTGTGGCTCCGACTGTAAACAGACCTGCCCTCTGGAACTGTAGCAACTACACAGAGAGAAAGAACAGATGAAGAATGAGAGGGAGGGGGGAGGGAGAGAGAGGGGGAGCAACTGAGACAGAGACAGAGCGAGGAGATAGAAGGAAGAGAGAGGGGGGAAAAGACAGACAGAGAGGAGACTGAAGGACAAAAGGAAAGCACTGAAGAAAGAGGTGGCCTTATTTCCGTTCATCAGATCCGCATGCTGCCCCCTGCCCGCCCTACCTCTGTGTAGGTGGGCGCGTCCGGCTCCCACAGACACTCCAGAACCTCCAAGCGGCTGAAGGAGAGGTCGGAGGTCACGGCCCGGGCATGGCGCCCGCCACTACGCATCTCGCACGCCACCTGCACTGCCGCCCCTGTCAGTCTGCGAGGGGAGAGAGGTTGTGGAGGAGTCGTGGTGAGCCTACTGAGGTAGAACTGCGGTGGAAGTGTGTGTGTACCTGAGGTGGAAGGAGTAGGAGGGTGAGTGTGTGTGTGTGTCTACAGGTACCTGAGGTGGGAGTGAGGGCAGGCTTTAGTGAAGTTGGCTCTCAGATGGTGGAAGTCTCTCTCGCTGAACATGCTGTCCTTAAAGAAACACAGCTCCCGGAAGAACACCTGAGACACATCGGCCAATGAAGGCGCTCCATCGGGGTCGGAGGGCGGGTCCTGTTCCAGCAGGGTCAGTGTCAGCCCGCCCAGAGTGAGGCGGAGCAAAGCGTCAGGCTTCAGGGGCTCTGATTGGGTACTGTGGGAGCGCACTAGAGGAGGAGGAGTTTGCAGGATAAAGATCCGAAAAAACAGACCGTCTGTCACCTGTGTGCATGCGTCATCTCTGTATGACTTGACGTTTCCTGTTTATGTCTAGTATACAAATCTGTGTGTGTGTTCCATGACTGTACCTCTGGTTCTGCGGCTACACTGGGGAAGACTGGACAGGGATCCTGGTCCAGGATAGCGCCTGGGACAGTTAACAAGGCCCTGGGGACCACAATTACCATGGATGTCAGTCAGAGGGAACAGATTCACGACTACGAGACAGCAAATACACCAGATGACTCAGACATGCATCGCCAGTCTCCCATAAATCACTCTCTCTCTTTTTCCCTTTGCTTTTTTTAAAATCTCTCTCTATCATACACACACCTGTCCAGACAGTGGTAGTCCCTGTGAGAGGCTTGACTGGCTGTGTGTGGACGACTCCATGTCACTGTCGGAGAGCTCGCTGCCTGAACGCGCTGACATCACACTGCTGGTCATCCCTGGACCCATGGAGAAGAACATCTCTGCGAGATGAGAACATACACGCAGTCACACACTGGAAATGCAGAACGACATGCTTAGGAACCCTCCCAGTCCCAGAAAGGAATTGTGCAGTGGTGTTAAACACACGCATAGACCAGCAAGTCAACACGCTGAAACGCAGCCGCAATCCATAGTATTTCATAAAACACACTCGCAATAAAACATTGACACATTAACCTCTAGACACATTTCCCCCGTACCTGGACCTCCGTTCTCCATGCCGATGAGGTAGGGGTCCAGGTCGGGTTCTGAGTCCCAGTCCGGGTCTCTGTCCTTGGGGCTGGAGCCCAGCTGCTTGCTCAGGTCATCCTCTATCAGACGCAGGTCGTCTGAGTCCAGGGGCCGGCTGTGGACACCACTCTTATCCTCTGGTTCTGGAGCACGAGGAGGAGGTGGGGAGGGTCAGACATGTGTTTGGTGTATATGCTGTCCACTAGGATGTGTTTGAATGAGGAGGCCTTTAGTGTGTGTTGGTGAGTGGGGGTTGGCAGTGTGTAAATGTGTGCAAGGGTGAATCTGTGTGTGTGTAGGTGGGTTGGGGGTTCTGTGTGTGTGTATGGGTTGTGTGTGTGCGGCGTCGCAGCGTACCTGTGTCGATGCAGAGGGCAGACAGCAGGTCCTTCAGGTGTGTGATCTGGTCAGGTGAGAGCAGCAGGTGGAGACAGCCCACCTTCCCATCCAGCTCCAACTGAAGGATTGAGTGTGCAGGAGAGAGAGGGGGGGCGTGAGAAACGTGTGGCGCACTCAGGATCAATGAGGATCAGCGTCTCTCACACCCGCACACACACACACCTTAGGTCCAGGCAGCATGTCGTTCTGCTTGATCTTGACGGTGGTCTCCATGAAGCCGGAGCAGCTGCCTATGAGCAGGGGCTTCTGGGTGGCCTTGGGGGGCGAGGGGGAGGGCGAGGGCGAGGCAGCTGGGGGGATGTCCTCCTCCACACCATCTTCATCCTCCTCTTCCTCATCCTCCTCCTCCTCATCACTTTCCTCCACCTCCTCCTCTTCTTCTTCTCCCCCGCTGGCTGGGGCTGAGCATGGAGTATCCCTTGCCTGAGTGCCCTGAGGTGAACACCAATCACAACGGCTTAGATATGACAGGACCGTGGCTCGTTTCCTGTCTGGTCTCAACAGGAGGGTGTGAATGAAGGGAAAGCCTGACAGCCTGTAGCAGTCACGACCGGATGTGTTGGTTTTGTGCCAAGGTGTGCTTTTGGAGGTGTGTACATGTTAGCGTGTGGACGAAAGCTCTAAGCGCACGTGGGATCTACCTGAGGCCCGCCTGTGCTCTCGTACAGGAGCTGAACGGCACTGAGCTGCAGGATCTTGTGCAGGAAGGCCGGAGGCTGGTGGATGTCTACAGGCACCGTCTGGTTGCTGCCGGGGTCTCGCACGGCCTCGTCACAGTACTCCAGTCTGGGGCCGTGTGCACAGTTACATTCACATTCTATTCACAACCTAATCTAGGAGCTGTGTGATATGCAAGCTGTGACAAAGGCACTGCGTGTCGATTTCCCTGACTGCTTGGCAGCTGTACGGCTGCTCAAGGAGGCCCAATCAAAGGCTGACAGGCTGATAGGAGAGATCCTAGATTAAGGACACAAGAGAAGGATGCGAGCCACTGTCTGTGTGTGTTGAAGGAGGGGGCAGCTGGGATGCCTGTGTATGGTTAGCGGCCTACCGTTTGATGTGCATCTCTAAGGCGATGCCCGTGTCCAGATCCAAGGGTTGGTGCTCGATGCGGACGATTGTGTCTACAAAGGTGACTTTGATCCGACGCAGGACTGCCCAAATAATGAACAACAGGCCACATTACAAAGGCTTTTCATGAGCAAGAGACTCAAAAGATTACCGAATGCAGAAGTATAGATGAGGATATAGTTTTGCAGGACAGCGTTTTCAATGCTACACTGACAAAAAAACACAGAGAAAAGGCAACCTATTACGACACACCTGTCTCGATGGTTTGGGCAAACATCTCCAGCCCCTCCAGTGGGGCAGGCGGCTCTTCGGACGCCTCAGGGGGGTCCTTCAGGCACTCCTGGGCCAGCTGCATGCTGGACGTCATGCAGGAAGACCAGCCTTGGGAATCCCAACCCCCACCTAAACATGGTAAACAGTTTAGTCTAATGTGGTTCACACTAGTCCAATCCATGACACATGCAGTCGTATTTGACTGCAAATTCATATAATTTAACACAATCATGTGAAACCCATTTGGGATGTTATTCCTTGGGAAGGTCAGTTAATCCTTGCTGAGCTTAAGCTAATGAGAACTCTAATGCCAATGTAAATATTTTCAATATATGTATTGCCTACTACAAACACCAAAGAAGAAAACAAGAACTGAGTAACAAAGGAAGTGTCAGTATCTCTCTGACACGGCTGTTATTTCTAGTGAACTCACTGGTCCGGTACTTGGGTCGACATGTTATCTGAAGGCCAGAAATGACAAGGGTGCAGTGGTCAGTCACCAGCGCCGCCCAGGGAATCGTCACTGCTATACTGCTCACAAATCCATCCACAATCTCGAGCGGAGCCCCGATGGATTCCAAAAGCTCGTTGACCGCCTTGGGGGTGAAGCAAATTGGCAATATACACATAAGAAAAAACAACTGGGTGTGACAGTTTCATGATTTGGTAGTTATTGTAAGTGGAGGTATCCTTGTTCAACAACTTCCTGAAATGTACTAATTAAGTGACCAGGGGGCATTGAGTTTGTTTAATATGCACGGCTGCAATGTCGTTTAATCATGTCACCCTTTTCCTGAAGTGACCCCCCTTGAAGTGGTTTATTCAGAGACATTGTGTCATGTTTTTCTTCTAACTGCTGTTCCCCGAATTAGTGGTGGGCCGTCGGGCAAGTAGGACATGACGTGATGGTTTGTTGTTATTCTCATATCCAAAATTGCGAAATAGTTAAGCGTGCACGAGGCAACAGAAACAGACTACTCCTTGACACGCCGTTTGCACGAACTTACCCACACATCGAGGTTAATTTCTTTTATTACACCACTGCCATTGTACAAGTCCAGACTCAGCTGTTCCAAACTCAGTCTTTCTTGCAAGAAGTGGCCGAGGTAGTGTTGTAAAAGGTACCGACAGGCCCGCTTCTTGATTGAGCCTGACCAGGGAAATAGCCAGCGAGACATAAGGCCAGATAGTTTTGGGTGAGGGAGCGAAGAGGTGATGTAGCAGAACGAGTGCAAAAACAGTCCACTGGCAACTGCATAACAAACAAAACAAAGTGTACTGTAAGGAACGACAAGCTACAAAGCTAGCTAAGGGGGTAAACCGAAACTGTTCCTCTACTAGACACAATAACTCGAAAATCCTTCGTGTCAGGACCGATGAGAGTCCAATGTCACTTCGGGAGACGTTACTCTTATGGTCTTTGGCTGTTTCAGTAAATCATTTTGCTACATTTGTCTCGAAACCGAGCGACGTTCCTTTCTCATAGCTCTCGTTTTAGGGTTGTTTGTTTTCATACGCGAACTGATGGTATGGAAGGGACGGCGCAACGTCATTGCGTCAGCACCCCCCGGAACTTGGATTTAAAAAGACGCCATGTTCAGAAGGTCAACTCCGAATGCAGTATCATAATAAAACTACAAAAATGCAAGTTTTAAACTTTTTGGAGAAAAAAATATATTTATCTGTACAACCTAAACCACCAAATAGTCTAACACAAATACAGCCCACAGTCACTGGCTTTATTTCTATGAAAACATGAACAACACTAGAAAATTACTTAAAACTAAGAATACAATAAACAAGATTTTGAGGTATTCAATTCGTCAACTGCGACAGTGTTAAAACAATAATTTGGTGACTTGTCATAGCATACCATCCTACTTTAGCAAAAAGAAAAACAAAGAATAACAGTTAAACCAAAACAAAAGTCCATATCAAATATAAATACAAATTTTCACAGAAAATCTAAGATTGCTATTCCATAATAAGTAGTGTTAAACTCTTCACTTTATGAAAGCGACATCTGGGATCTTTCCATCAGTCTGAGGAGAAGAAAGAAGTCTGTTAGATAAAATTGAAGACTTGAAATGGTGTAACAAACGTGACAGCGGTATTCAACTACAGCTGATATCAACATTAACCAGTAGCAATCAAAACAGTACAGAATCTGAGTAGACCAATGTTACCTTAAGTTCTGTAAAGATCTGTGCAGCTCTGTTAAAATCCCACTCGTTGTCCTGTAGACACCTGAAAACAACAACCAAAAAAGAGTCATTGACTAAGAAATGACAAAAACGTCTGTATGTTCTCTTTCATGCTTGTGCGTGCACACACAGCTTACTTCTGGGACCATTCCAGATTCATGCCAGACTTGAGGGAGAAGGCAGAGAGCATCTCCTGCTGTGGGGCAGTGAGGGTGGGCACGGGACTACTGGAGGGGGTGGGAGCAGGGGCTACGAACGCTCGCCGGATCTCCTCCGTGGTGGAGTTGCGCACAAAAAGCTCATCGTTCACTATGCACAAGCTGTATGGAAGGACACAGGAGACAAACATGACCACAGTTCCATCCTTCTCATGATTTAGGTACAAGTTTTGTCATGTCCCTCAGCAAATTGTTATTTAAGCTTTGTTCATCAGAGGACATCTGCTTCCCAAGGGGGATCTGACAGCTCAAATATGCAGAAAGACTTGCAGTTTATAATAATATAAATGGTTTACTCTTGATGAGAGCAGAAGTCGGAACAACTATTTGTACAAACAGAGCGACAGAACCTTTAGGGACATTTATTTGACTTGGAGAGGAACTGGGGAACTCATTAGCCTTACCCAGAGTTCCCGGCAGGCACAGTGATGAAGACTCGAGAGAAGGCCCTGACAGAGTCTCGATATTTACCATCAACTAGAGGAGAAAGTGGGAGAAGACATTATTGACAACAAACACAAAGTGATCAAATGGATGTATCTTAGTAGCTGCTCTCTGTATACTTTTATAGTAGTTCTAAATCATTTCCCACCTTCTTTGAACACACCGCTAACTGTGAACGACAACAACATGCTCTGAAAAAAAGAAAAGACAAAAGATTTGAAACCTTTAAATGGCATAAAGCGGTCAAACTAACATTGTATGCATAACTTGTCCATAAATAAGTTTGATCAAATATGAATAACCAAATTCCCGCTCCTGCCTCACCGTGTACGTGTTGACATCCACGTTGAAAGATGCAGTGTCGTGCTGGGTTTTCGGAAGCTCATTAAGAAACGCCACCACATTAAGGCGCGTGTGTTTCAGCAGGCGGAACCGCATGGCTGAGGGGTTTCAGAGTGACACATTGAAAGGGCGCATGCAGCAAAGAATAGGATAGTAGCTTGGAATATAGCCTGGGATACTCACAGGGATCTTTCAGTCTCTTGAGGTTCCTACTGTCTTTTTGGTACTCTCCCAAACTGCACCTGTAAACCAACAGAAACCAAGATGGTGCAGATAAGGAGAATGCAGAGAAAGTGTGCGTGTGTGTGCTGTACTGTTACCTCTGATCCATGAAAGCCTGTGTGTGTACCTGGACGGGTTCTGGTTGGAATAGGGCGTGCTCAGAGAGAATGAGGCGCCATCGTGGTAGGCGTCTAGGAGAGGTTGTCTGTCCCCCGAGTCATAGATGCTGTAATATCTAAAATGGACAGGTCAGGTAACTTTGACACAATCAACGTTCAATTTTTTAAACAAATGTACTTTTGAATTTGTTGACATGATAAAGAAATGCACTCACTGTTGCAGGAACCGCAAGATGAGGCCCTTGATTTCATCAGAACCAAAACAGCTGCCCTAGGTTGTTCAGAGGACAAAGTGTTCGTCATGGAACTGCTTAGGGAGAAGAAAACCAAACAACAGACTACAAGGTGAGACGACATCACCAGCTCATGCAGCAAGGGAGGGGGGTCACCTTGCAGGGTGGGATTGTGGTGGCCGTCTCTATATCGAAGCCTATTGGCGGGGGAAGGTCATTACCATCCTATGGAGCAGCAAAGATATAGATATTTAGATTTTTTTAAAATTAATTTACATTTAATTAATTTAGCAGACACTCATCCAAAATACCATTGATAGCAGATAATCAAGTATAATGGCAGCACAGTTACAACAGTATTTAAGCAGTTAGAGAACAATATTTGATAAGAATACTACCAGCAAAAAAATACAAAGAGATGAAAATAGACTCTGAAAATGTGAGATGGGTAGTAGGTAATAAGTAAAGCTCAAAATAAGAGACAGATGAGTGATGTGTTCTAATGTTAATAGACTTGAGAAAAGCTAGTTTTACCAGTTTGAGCAGTCTGGGGAATCTCTCTCTTATGGCACTGGTACAAGACAGAAAACAAGAGAGGTAAAATCACCACCAAATTACCCTACACACAAACAAACTGTAATATTACTGACTGTTACAGTGTTTAAATAGTTCAGACTTCTGTGTTTGTCATCACAACTCTGTTTTCTGACTCCTTTCTGACCTGTCTAGCGAAATGATACCAGAATATCATCCAATAAATTAGCCAACAATTTTGTGTGTAGTGCAAGTATAGTGTTACTTGTCCATTGCAACACATAATTGAATGGGCTTCTCAAACACAATTCCAGTTCCATGGTGCTCCTCTCTCAGTAAGCTCTGTCCCAGCTCAGAGTGGACTTACCTTGTCATGCTAAGTATACTTACCAGCTAGCCCCCGCAGAAATATATAGATTCACACACATGGAGCTTCTGACATTGGAACCAACATGTGCAAAACACACATTTAGCTTTCCTCCCCAAATCACACACACACGCCTGCAGAATGTCTGTCCCCTAGAGTTTTAGATCGGTTTAGAGGTCTAATGTTATTAAGGGGGGGGGAGTTTGTTTCAAAACGTTGTCCTCCAAACTACACTGCAGGTCAAAAGTTCTAAGAAATGGAAGAAAGTGGATAGAAAGACCAGCAGGTTGGACTCACCAACCCCACTTATAGCCCACCAGAGCAGTTTCCCGGCTCTCTATATCAGCTGAGTAGACTAATATGGTGCTAGCTATAATCTTTATCATCTCCAAGGAGAGTCCTCTAACCATTGGCTAACCTCCATCCTGTGATAGCCAGTCAGCTTCCTATGTGACAACAGCTGTAGATTCAGTTTGGATCCCAGTCTCTGGAAACAGAGAAACCAGGGATGGCCTACGAAACCTAAGATTGCCTTTCTCTATGACATCAGCCCCATCCTTGTTTTGTTTGTCGATTGGCCTATCCTGAGCACAGGAACAGATGGGTTTCACAGCTCTGAACACCTAACCAATGGGAATCTTACACAATCATGTTGAGAAAAGGCATGTTCCTGTCGTCCCTTTTGAGTTGTGATCATTGATTTCACAGTGAATGCTTTCGGTTTTCCATTTTTAAATGATATGTTTCCATCCCCGGAGGGGAGTGCCCACATTTCCTGCTCTCTCATGTTAAGCCAGAGAGCTGCCACAGGCTTCATAATAGTCAAGGAAGGACCACTTGACAGGAGGCCATTTTTGGACGTTTACGTCTTTTTTTGTTTGTTCAGGATCTGGTTTGTCAATGACGCATTCCCCTCTTCCACTCAAACCAATGGCTTTCTCTGCTGTCGTCTGTGGTGCATTGTCTTCTCGCCATTGGCAGTTGGGCCAGTAATCGTGACTGTGCCTGCCTTAGGTTGTCCCGGTAACTTCAAGGTGGGATCTTACCCGTCATTGGCTAACCAGCCTTCCTTACTGGCCAAATGCAGGATGCCTATTGGATGAGGATTATGGATAAGTGAGGGGGAAGACCATCATTTGTCTTCTTCAGAGCTAGTTCCAAACTCTCTGTCAATTTCAGAGAATAGGATTGTATCACCTCCTCAAGCTACGATAATGTGAATGTTTTTCACACGGGGTGTTCAGCCTGAAAACACTGCCTTGTTTTTCCATCCATTTTCTCACAAGCGGTACCTAAACAGCTCAATTATGCAAAGTAGTTAGATGTTTAAGCTTACAGACTCATTTGTACAGACATAAGGGAGACTCTCTTGGTTGCTATGAGAATGGGGGGGGGGGGGGGTGGTGAGAACAATATCACTGCCTGGACAAAGATAATATCCAGCAAAGGCACTGACATAAGAAAAGATCATTTGTAGCAATGAGAATCAAGATCCGTCAGGAGGGAAGGAGTGACCAAACCTGTACGTCCATCTGAGAACAATAAGAGAATTAAGTGGTGTACCTGGACAGGAAAGTAAAATGAGTCATTTCAACTATTGGTTTTCCAACTCCCTTTCTGGAAATCCCTGACACAGAGACACGCACACCTCTACACAGATGACAGACACGCCTTATGTGCAACAATTCAATCATCTTATGATTGACGATCATGTTCTTATCTAAAGTCAGCACAACTCTATTAAGCTTAGTCTCCCAAATGGCCACCGTCTGGCTTTGACAAGGAAAATATCCCTTTACGTAAAAGTGATTGTCCATGTGCATATCTAAACCCTCACAGTATTTCCAGTTATGGAGGTCAGTGGGGTGGTTTTTCATTGTCGGTGTTCAGAATCGCTATTGTGCGTACAAATCTTCCATCCATAGGGATCCATTAGCAGGGTTCATTGGTTTTGCTACAGCTACTATGCACAAGCTCCAACCTAACCCCTGCAACCATACACTGACCTGATGTAGGAGGCCTGGTCCTTGAAGAGGTCACACAGGGGGTTACGGTCCAACCACAGCTCCACCAACTTTAACCCTTTCAACCGGTCTAGTTCCCGCTCAGACTTCAACTACAAAGACAAAAATAAGAAGAGACAAAGACAATAGAGAAAAAAAAGAGGTATTCTACATCAAAGAGATTAGTATGTGAGAAACTATAACCAACAGTAAAGCATGTGTGCTTGTAAAACTAAAGATTGACAGATAGAAGATGAAAGAAAAAAGCTGGGAAGTTGGTGGTTAATTGTTGAATGAAAGAGCAGTTTGTGTTGAAACTGCAGGGGTCAGGGTTCACACCCACCTCATTGTGAGACAGATTCAGTGTCTTCAGGTTTGGTGCTTTGCTGACCAGCTCTGCCACTTCATCCAGTTTATGTAGACGATTGTTGCTCAGATTCAGACACACCAGCTTAGGAGAGCAAAGGCGGAGAGTAACATGAATTTGAACGCTACTTCATTTGTCATCTCTGAGACAAAAATAAACGTGCCTGCTGCCCTACTCATGGAAAGAGAGCATTGCATGTGTGTGTGAGATTAAATTACCTCAGGGATGTTTTCCTCGATGATTTTGACCACAGCCTCCATACAGGTCTTTCTATTGAGGATCACCTCAATGTTCTGAGACACCAGGTCTGAAACAGGGAAAATATATTTCTCAGACTAATAGTCCAGGATTGGTTTTAGGAAGACCAACAGCATGGCGGAGTCTCAAGATTCCTAATCTTAAATGTATGCATTCATTCTGTCTGTTCCATACTCCCAGATATCAGGGTAAAGATCCTTCCTTTCTGTTCCAAACTACCTGTATCTTTTTTCTAAAAGTAGACTAAAATAGTCATAGGGATGATGAGACGGAATGAAAGATTTCTTGGTAAGAAAGAAGAATACAAAAGGCTGATGTTACCTGGATCGGTTCGGATGTTGTTTAAGTCCAGTGCCTGTTGGGTGCCATCAAAACGCTTGGCCATGCATTGCTGTGAGGGAAAAGTAACTGATCAACGACACCCAAACTACAGTTATCTCCATCTTGGTATTGTGGCCCTTTATCCCTCTTTCATTCCACTTTCTTGCTCCGGCTCTCTCACCTTCAGGTGTTCCAGGTCTTCTGGTTTTAGGTCGGTGAGAACAAAAGAGGGAGGAGGGCAGGCGTTTATATGCACTATCACCTTTGGGGAGGAAGAAGACACAGTCTTGCTAGGTCATGGTAGCACTGTTTCCAGTTAGCGACAGCAAAAATTTGGATTTTGGATGGATAGAAAAGTTGCAAATGCCTGTCAAAGGGCAGGAGGTGTACCTTGTAACCGTCATTGTCTGTGATCTTGTGTGAACACCCGTGAAGAGCTTTAGCAGTGGCTGAGTCGTCCACATAGAACTGCACCTTGTTGCCGTCCGTGTGGTACTGAAGAGAGCGAGGAGAGAGAAATAATAAAAAGGTATGAGAAAGTGGGAATGAGATGGTATTTGATCAGTGTACGTGTTTGAGGGTTCTCAACCTGTACAGCAGAGAAGGGTATGGAGCACAGGTTCTGTAGGGCAGTGAGCAGCCATTTCTTGTCATATTTCTTGCCATGGGGCACCTGGTAGAGAGAGCACAATAAATTTAATTTTGAAAGAGATCATCTCATATGTGTACATGTTACAGTACAGTACATTTACTGTACTCATGTTTCCATTTGTGCACTGACCGTAATTTTAAACCAACTTCTGTTCCTTCCGCTTCCACCCCCGCCTCCACCCCCGCCTCTCCCAAAGCCTCTGTAACACTCGACTCCACCTCCTCTTCCTCTTCCACCTCTGTCAAACCGTCCATCGCCTCTCCGATATGGCCGTCCATATGGGTTGCTGAGGAAAAACAAATGCTGTGTTATTAAATACGGCATGAAAATATACATGACTCATCCATGATACAAAAGACAAATTCCACATTCAAAAACAAATTTTCTTTTTTTCCCCCACAAAGATCTTAACAGAACTGGCCATTCTTTTTGGAAAACAAATTTAGCACCTTTAAATGCATGAATTACAAATCTGAATTCAATTTCGAGTCTGAACATACACAGTTTAACAGTAACATAAAAGGTCAGTCACACTCACAATCTAC
>NC_085030.1:11087135-11184969 GCF_963692335.1 Osmerus eperlanus | reverse complement strand
TGGGTGTCCAGAGATGAACCCAGAACATGCGCAGGTAACCAGACAACAGGATGAGACTGAGGAGGCAAAGTTGCTGGCCACACCCACAAACGCTGACACCAGTGGAAAGTTGAATAACAGGTATCTGGAGAGGAAAGGATGAGCTACTAAATTGAACACAGTTCTGTTTGATCTAAATCATCCCAATAGCTTGCATAGATAATATTGTATGCCTGCTGTATTTCCATGAGTTGTTTTCAGATTTCAGTCATATCACAGCGTATATCAAAAACTATATGTCTAGGGAATGTATGACATGTATGATCATATCTGGATGTGTACATTTGCTTTGGAGGAGCCTGTGGGGGCACTAACCTGATGCCGTGTAGTGGGCATGTATGTAGAGGTGGGCTGAGTAGATCTGCACCCTGTGGGAGTGAATCTCGATGATAGCTCTATAGAAGGGAAGCACTGTCCAGGGGTAAAGCACATGACTGTAAGAACCCGTACATAAGATACATTGTCTTCAAAAACAATTTGCACCCTATCACTTTCAGCACATTTATATTGTGTTTTAGATTTAATTGTAAAATGGATACCATTGCCACTTTTGCCAAGGAATCTACACTGAATTACCCAGCTATTTTTTTTTTTTTTTTTGCAATTTCAGGATCTAAAACTGATACCAAATTGAAAAATACCACATTTGAAGTCAAATAGAATTGGTTGGACAAAGTTTACAAAGGCACACACCTGTATTTATCAGGTCCCAGAATTCACACTACATGTCAGGACAAGATCCAAGCAATGAAGTTCTAGGAACTCTCTGTGATACAACTGTGGTAAGCAGATCAGGGCAAAGGTAGAAAAGCATTTCTAAAGCTTTGAGTGTTCCCAGAAGCACAGTGGCCTCAACGATTGTGAAATGAAATAAGTTCATTCTTGGAATGAAAGAAGTTCATCTAGGAAGAGTCCCTCACTGCCTGTCTGTGTGTGTTGTATCTCTCTCTGTGGTGTATCTCTGTGTGTGTGTGTGTGTCGCTCCACCACGACTCTTTCTAGATGTCAGGGAGAGGCTATGCCACTCCTGGGTAAAAAGCTTATTACAGTCTGCTTGGAGTTGCCAAACAGCAGTTAAAGGACTGGACTGTCTCTGAGGTGTCCCAGCCAAAGCCCAGACTAAAAACCTTTAAGGCTGAAATGTGTTTTCACTTTGTCATTAGAGGTAATTGAGTGTAGAGTAATGGGGGAAAAAAGGGTCCATTTTATCCATACAACAAAAGTAAAATGTACTAAAAGTGAAGGGGTGTGAATAATTTCTGAGCCACAGTATATGTCACACACACCCTTTCTCTGTCTCTCTCATGTATTTCAGGTGACCAGTTGGATGAGAGGACACACTGGCACATCCTGTACTCACAGAGTTATCGACATAGTCCGAGTACAGGCTCCACCTCCACCAGCTGCCTCTGCTCCGCTGCTCCGCTCAGGTAGGCTGGCAGGAAGAGCAGGGTTCCCAGACTCCTCAGCAGGCCCGAACGGTAATGCAGCATGGTCTGGCCAGATGGCAGAAAGACGAGACATGGTGGGGGGTGATAGAGAGCAAAGCTACGTGTCATTTCCTTGCTGTTTATGTTCAAGCTAGTGTTATTATAGCATTCTGACATCTGGTCTATCTTGAGATATCTTAAAGGATCACGTGACAGCGTGTTAGCCTTAAGAGAGACAAGAGAAAGTCGTAGCATGCATATTCAGTTGCGTGGGGTGTCAGCGTGCGCAGAGGCATACTCACAAAGCAAGAGCTGGAGGCAGAGCGGGACTGGCTGGTCTGAGACAGAGAGGCAACAGTCACCTGGGGGGTGATTTCACTTACCACTGTAGGACTGTGAAACCTTAGTTACAGGTAACTGTGTGTCTGTGTGTCTGTCTTCGGAATGACAGTCCATTAATATTTTTTGTGTGCTTGTGTGTTTGGGTGAGAGAGACAAAGAGAGAGAGAGAGACAGAAAAGGACAGAGAATGAAATAAACATATATAGAGAGAGACAGAGAAAGAGAGAGACAGAGAGGCATGTTTAGACCACTTACTGAGCGTATCGAGGAGCTAACAGTCTGGCCGCCTCTGGAGTAAAAGGTCATGGAAACCATAAACATGCCTAGCTCCTGATTGGCTGGTGACTCTGGCATGTCCAGCTCAAGACAGATCCGATAGGGCAGGCCATATGTCATTACCTATGAGGGGGAGGGTTTGAGTCACGGATGGTTGGATGGATGGATGGAGACCAGTTGGGTGTAAGTGTGGAGGGGTGGGCACCTGGTGCTTGCCGTGCCTCAGGAGAGAGATGTTGGCGATGGGGAAGGAGCAGACGGAGCTAGAGGAGTCACAGCCCACCCTGTATGGGGTCAGCACTTATTAGGTACTATTAGTGTTTAGGTTAAAAGTATTGGGTAACAGTATATAATTGTTAACATCTGTAACACTGAGTTTGGGAGGTGTGTGTGTATGTGTGTGAAACAGAGTAAGAGATTAAAATAGATGGATCGAAAAAAATCAAAATTGTGCCACCCCCCCACCTGTGGAAGTAGTGCACAGGTGTGCTGTAGGTGGCCAGAGGCATGTAGGAGTAGTAAAATGTGCCGTAAAGGAAACTGGAGATCCACAGTAGCAGAGTCACGAAACACAGCATCACCCCCGCCTGTAACACCCTCTGACGTGTCTGCAGCATTGCCATGGCAACCCTGTCATGGAGCCACAGGAGTGCTAGTCCAATCGGGTCTTCTGTTTCACTTATGACTGGGTTGCCAGTTTCCTGATGACCGTCTCCATCCATGAGATTGTCTTCCTGGTCCATGTTCTGGAGTGTTTTGATGCGATCTGATCACAAGTTGGAAACTGTACCCAGGATCACATGCAGTTTGCTATGAACACACACATTGTAAAGTATCTGGGTTGGGAGATGTGACTTATCTAAGCTTTGGAGGGATTATGGGAAGGTTAGCTGGAAACACAGAGACTGCAATGACATGGCCCAGTCATTTGAAACCACTGAGACCAATCTCAGTCAAGTGTGAACACTGAACAGACTGCATCAGATGATGAAGAAAATCTTGTCTCAATGCAGACAGACAATCATGCTACTGTTACAACTGTCCGTTTGACAATTTACTATTGGTTAGAAGTATCTATTCTAATCAATAAGAACAAGGAAAGTTAAAGCTTACTGGTGTGATTTTCTATATAACTTGTCATGAAAGTCAAATAAATGATACACAAAATGTTACGACAACAATATTGCAAAAATCACATTTCGATCTAGCTTTGTCCTTGTGTGATGGTATGAAATTAAATTAAAGGTTAAAAAAGAAATAGATCCTTGCTTGAATATGTCAAACATGTAGGTTTACGCTGTACAAGCTCACCAAAACTCCCATTCACACTCACCTCAGTGACCTCAGGGCAGATCTAGAGAATTTACTTCATGTATCAAAAATATTTCCTTGGTGTGTTTCCCTCGCTGTGCCCTTGCACTTTCACAGTTTGTATCACAGTGTGGACAATACAATCTCATACACTTCTGTGACCTTACCAATAAGCTTTCCAATTGGCTTCTTTGAAAAACACTGTTTTGGATAGAAGCCTAGCCCTTCCCACACATTTAAAGCATACATAAGAACAGCTGCAGACCACTCTAAAAAGTTACATTATTGACAAAAGTGATATGTTTGTGGAGCTCATTTATTCACACAAATCAATTGGATTGTTATATTCTATAAACCTTTAAAGTTCTTGCTCCAGTTTAACATGACATTTTAGTCAGGACGAAGAGTATCCATATTTCACTGGAATCTAGACAGTGTTAGGAAATAGGGTGGATGTTGAAATACTTCAACTTCAGCACACAACTCCTTCAGTGTGCTTTCTTTGTTGTGAGAAATCCCACACCCCATACTCATTTATTATTCCATACTGTATTATTTTATTTTCAGCATATTCTATTTTGTACATCGTGAATGTACAGAAGTTATAGACATACTATATTAACAACATCGCCCTACATTTATTTATAGTTAGACCCAGCAGCACCACCACTGTATCTTGAACATACCCCCCGCAAGTACATTATTCGTAGCTCCTCCCACCTCATGCACAGTGTTGTGGCCTGGTTGTTTCTGGAAAACGGCAACATTGAATCCATTGTGTAGTCCTTTCAGCTTGGGAAGCTTTGGATGTTGTAACAACGTTGTATAGTCGAACAGGGGAGAGAAACATCCTGTTTTATAATCTAGCGTCCATTTTGCGCAGTTTTTATTCGTATCCATCGGCAGGTCACCATGGACGTTGGATTTCTCCGTTGTCCGGCAATCCTCTGCCTGACTCTGGCCTTAATGGGTTCGGTACTGGGCTCGGATGGGGATTTAGACAAACCATTAATCGGGGCGCCCGGTTCTGCAGTCCGTTTGTCAGACTCGGACCCAGGTCTAAAAAAGGCTCTCAAGTTTGCAGAGGAGCGTTATAACATGGGGTCTAATGCAATGCACGTTCGCAGAGTTAGTAAAATCCTCTCTGCCAGCAAACAGGTGAGAATATTATTGTGTGTTTATTAAATAGACAACGTAATAGAAAATGTCTACCACATCGTTTGCCAAAAACAATGCATTTTGAGAAATTAAGTAGGCTATATAACGCAAGGTTGTCGACAATGTACGTTTTGGGTTTTGTAGGCTACGTGTTTTGTGTTGTAAACAACCCAGGGAATTGTGCGGCTGCTCCGTTTAAATGGGCAATTTATGTCACATGGTCTTGTGCGTCTAACCTGCGTAAAACCGGTGCAGTCTGTTGATCAAGCAAAAACAATCTGTTAACGCATTTTAAAGATGTGAATAACTGAATAATTAAACAAATACATACACGAATGAATAAATACATGTACAAATGTGTAAATATATATTAATTAATAGGGTAAAATAATAGTAATATTACAGAATAAATAATAATAATAATAAATGTATTCTACATTCATTTTGTAACTTTTGTAGACTACCAGGTGAACTGATGAGTTTTGAAATAATTGTTGGCTCTCGTTGTAATATCAAGATGAAGATATTGAGTCCATTCCTTGGTACATCTTCTACCCTTTTGTATGTGTTATGATAGTGGTCTTATCGGTAAAAACAACCATACGTTCTTTATAAAATATAGTTTACCTGACTCTGAGCATAAGTATGTGCTAACTTTGAATGTGTCTATATTTCAGTTGGTGAAGGGAATTCGTTACACCATCACAGTGGAGCTGAGTAATACGCAGTGTAAGAAGTCTGCTGTGTTGAGGACCTGTGATTTCTACCCTGAGCTTCACAAACTGAAGGTGAAGTTACACAGAACCCTATACCTCCAATACTTATAAGTCTGCTGGTAAACTATGTCATCAAATTTAACTTCATTTGGACTGTGTGCTTGGACTATATCAATACATATTGTTCAACAGCTCTGCAAATGTGAACACTGGCCAACATTAATACAAAAAAGAGAAGCTTAGCGTCCTTTGTAAGATCTACAGTATTTGTGCATGGTACATTTAGTCATTTAGCAGACGCTCTTATCCAGAGCGATACATATGTTACATATGTTTGTGTTTGTTTTGATAATTAAACCACCTCCCTCTACTACACCCACAATTAGTCATGTGACTAAGACCTTGTGATTATTACTACCACCTCATGACTTGTATTTGACTCCCAGTTACCCTCTCTGTTGTACATCTGCTATCATACTGTTTGCTGTCTACTATGTGTCCCAGGGCTCAGACAAAATGTGATTATTATTGTCTCTTGAGGTTTAGAGAACTGTATTTTAAATAGATGAAGCTCAGTTGTACAATTTATATTGTTATCCATGGATCGTTCCGTGTAAATACAGTATACAAATATATTTGTGCAGTGTACAAATATAATTGAACAAACAACAAACAAAACTGTTTCTTTCATAATCACTCGTAGAACGGCATCTTTTTACAGCATCCGCCATACTCTCATATTCTTTTACTGCACAGTCAATAACTAATAACCTAATAACAATTAGGATTGTATAAGAAACATAAACATAGATTGTCCTCTAATGTTGAGCCTTGTGTCCCTACGGTCAGACGGAAGTGTGTGTGTTTGAGGTTTGGGACATTCCATGGCAGAGCACCTCCACCCTGCTCAAACAGAAATGCAAACCGGCAGGTCAGTGGAAAATTGGACATCCATCTCTGGAAACAAGGTCACAGTGACACTGTCAAAGGGCTTATTTATCTTTTTGGGATTGCATTGTGTATGACAGGCCTGTATTTACTGGACATAGGTTAAGTTACTTCATTGAGAGCATTTTTGGTCCAGTGTAGGATTAATCTGGGATTTCAACTTCCTGTCGTACTTTGACATATTATTTTATTTTTCATATAATTTTATTATTTTACTGTGTACTGTCAAATAACTGTTACGATTATGTTTATAAACATTGCTTCTTACAATGTTTGTCTGGTCTAGTGGAGTCCAAGGAGACCAACCAGGTAGACTTCCTACCTCTGGCCACCAGCAAGCCTGCAGAAGCCTCTGTGGAGCTCTTGGGCCAGTTCAAAGCCTTTGTGGTCAAATACAACCGCACCTACCGGAGCCAAGAGGGTGAGAGACAGAATAAGACTAAATGCATTATTATAGATAATATGTAAATTAATGATCACTTGTAAAAATTAAAGGCATTACTTTTATGACCATTGCTTTTGGCAACGATGCTGTCTTACAATGTTGTGTGTGATAGTGAGTTGATTTCATCAGAAGCTCAGGGCTGAGCCCGTTCTCACACAGGCTGACTTGAATCTACAATTTTCTCTTTGATTATTCTTCGTTTTTATGTGTCATTGCCTCCCTGACCCTGGGATGATGTCATGTGTCATTTTCAATGTGACCGTTGACTCCACAGAGGCTGATCGACGCCTGCGTATCTTCCACCAAAACCTCAAGACGGCAGAGAAGCTGCAGTCTCTGGACCAGGGCTCAGCAGAGTATGGGGTCACCAAGTTCAGCGACCTCACAGGTATGTGTATACAACATGACTAAACACACAATATCTCATATTTTGAAGTTGCTATTTGGTCAATTTTTGTGTTGTAAATATGAAAATCCTTTTTGTTCCTCACCTGTAATTGTGCCCCATTCTGTCTACCTCACTGTCTTTTCTCTCCCTGTCTGTCTCCATATCTCTCCCTCTATGATATTCCCTCTTTCCTGCTCTCCCCCTTTCTAAATCCAGAGGAGGAGTTTCGGTCTCTGTACCTGAATCCCCTCTTGAGCCAGTGGACCCTCCACAAACCAATGAAGCCAGCTGCTCGCCCTCATGGTCCCGCTCCTCCCAGCTGGGATTGGAGAGAGCATGGAGCAGTCAACCCTGTCAAGAACCAGGTAGGTGGCCTCACATGTGGCCCTTGGAAGAACATGAAAAAGCTGAGAACATGAAGCTAATAGTATGTGTGTGTGTGTGTGTGTTTCAGGGTATGTGTGGGTCCTGCTGGGCATTTTCAGTGATTGGTAACATTGAGGGTCAGTGGTTCATCAAGAGAGGAAGTCTGCTGTCACTCTCTGAACAAGGTCAAACATCTACCCATAGATCCAGCATTTACACAGCCATCCTTAACACTAACCTTTTGTAGCTGAGTTTTTCTAAAACACATTTGATTTATTGGTTGAATGATCTGTCATTTACAGAGCTGGTGGACTGTGATAGGCTGGACCAGGCGTGCAGGGGTGGGCTGCCATCAAATGCTTATGAGGCCATTGAGAAGCTGGGTGAGGACTGGTGGTGGTGAACCACTCTGGAAGGGATTTGCATGTCATCCTGACTCATACTATGATTTTATAACCTATCAGTCCTAAGTCAGTAAGTAAGTACATTTTATTTATATAGCACACTAACACAGCAAAGGCTGACCGAGGTGCCGAACAAAAGCACAAAAAATAATAATAATAAAGATACCATAAAATAGTAAAAACAAAATACAAACAGTCAATAACAGTAAAATAAGTAACATCACAACTCAAGAGGTAGTGGGAAACGCAAGTGCATATAAGTGTGTTTCAAGTCCTAAGTATTCAATATTGTAAAATGTAATTATTGTCTGTTCCCTGGTTGTTGTCTCTAGGAGGCCTGGAAACAGAGACAGACTACAACTACACAGGGAAGAAGCAGAGCTGTGACTTCACCACGGGCAAGGTGGCCGCCTACATCAACAGCTCTGTGGAGCTTTCCAAGGATGAGAATGGTGAGTGGGAGGAGATGGAGAACTGGAGAGGAAAGGGGGGGGGAGAGAAGGGTCAAGAAGGAATAGAAACATGGATGGAAACATGGATGCGTTGGTTGATGTAAGTTGGGGGGTCAGATGGCTGAGTGGTTAGGGAATCGGGCTATCAATCAGAAGGTTGCCGGATAGATTCCTGGCTGTGCAAAATGATGTTGTGTCTTTGGGCAAGGCACTTCACCCTACTTGCCTCGGGGAGAATGTCCCTGTACTTACTGTATGTCGCTCTGGATAAGAGCGTCTGCTAAATGACTAAATGTAAGTTGTATGCTTTTAAGGATTGGTCTTGATTATCATCTCTTTTCCGATATAGAAATTGCTGCTTGGCTGGCTGAAAATGGACCTGTCTCTGTGGCCCTAAACGCTTTCGCCATGCAGGTAACAGATGCAACACTACTGCTGTATGCTTCACTGTCCTCATGTTGACATTCAAGTGTGTGATGCAAACAGTGGTGTTTGTGTTGACATGTGCTTATGTACTTGAGAAGTTTCTAATATATTGTCTGACTCGAATCTCCATCCCTCCAATCCCAGTTCTACAGAAAGGGTGTGTCTCACCCTTTAAAGATCTTCTGCAACCCCTGGATGATCGACCATGCAGTGCTGCTAGTGGGATACGGAGAACGTAAGACTAACCATACATTTAAGTTTGACACACTGCCTTGTGTTCAGTTGTTAAAAAAATAATGTTGTTTTTGCTTTCCTGCTCCCTTAGGTAATGGCACTCCATTCTGGGCCATCAAGAACAGCTGGGGAGAGGACTATGGAGAACAGGTGATAGGAAGATTGTATTTTCTAAATGTCTGCCACAACATGTTTAGGATGGGTCATGTCATGTGACAGTGTGTAGAAATTAGTGTTGTCACACACGTTGGTATTGAGATCCTGTTTTGTTGTTTATGCAGGGTTACTACTATCTGTACAAAGGATTCAAACTCTGTGGTATCAACAAGATGTGCTCTTCGGCTGTGGTCAACTAGAAACTAAAGGAGTTACACCCACACACATTCATGCCATCCAAATTATGTTTTGACTTCCATCCATATTTCTCTCATACACAAATTAAAGAAAGAAAAAAAAATGAACAAGAAAACTCCTCCGGCTTCTAACCCTTCTCACCTCCCCACCCAGATATGTACTCTAGTAAGAGTCAGGCTGAATCTGGCACTGTCCTGTTGATCCTGTCTTAACAAGGATGGCTGAATTTCGTTCCACTCACCTCACATCTAATCTTTAACATAAAATCTTCATTATGTAGTAATTTAATATTTAATATGAATTAAGATTACATTTTGGTTTGTTTGTAAATTGATTTTATTGAATAGTATTGAGGAAGAATGTCATAACTTTTAGGAAAATCATTTCCATGATCTACCTTTAAAGTAAACTGATCAAGCATTAGCGTGGAGATGATGGTAGACACTATGCTTAGATAGGGCCTACCTGTCATGTCATGAGTGTCCCTAGCTGTTGCTGCTGTTCATGCTGATGCTGTGGAATTATCTGGAATAGCTGGATTACTAATGTTTATACATCTGTGCAAGATTTCTTTGTTCCTTTCCCTTAATGTTATGTGCAATACCGTTTCAATTCTTTCCCTGTGGTAACTGGTAAACATGAAATAGTAAATAAGGATTGCATGGATTGGAATTGATGAAGTATGAAACATGTATGAATTGTTATTGCAGTGCATACGATCAAATAAAAGTTTAATAAAATGACTTATTTATTCACCGTATCGTGCCATTTTTCAAGGCCGCCTTTAACAAGGCAGTTCTTGAACGTAACACGAACACCAAACGGACTACACCTCCCATAAAGCCAAAATTACGTCATTAATGTCCGACAGCAGCAACATGCATGTCTTGTTTGCATAAAAATAATCTAAACGTGATTTTTGAAATTCAACTTGATTTAAGAATCCACAGAATCCTCCGTCAAAGAAACTAAACGATTATTTTTCAACTTTCAAGGTATCTTTGGGAGTGCTTTACCATCCATTCAAATAATTTGCGTGGTGACGTTCTGTGTTAGCTTGCTAGCTAGGCAGTACGTAGTAGAATGCATGTTAGCTAACGACGTAGCAAAAATGTTAGCTTCAATGCTACATGCTCTTTTTATGTGTCATATTAACAGAATTGAATAAATGTAGGTTATTTTAATGAGCCAACATGATCGTCACAGACGCCAACTAGTCAGCTCAATCGTTTTTTAACCCCCCTCCATGTGGAATAGGTACCTAACTACCTAGCTAACTTCTTATTCCAACGTTTTTGTACTCCTCTTTTCAGCTGGCGAAGCATACCAAGTCGAACACTCAGCTATGTCTCAAGCTACCAAACGCAAACACGTCGTCAAAGAGGTTCTAGGAGATTTTGTCACTCCAGCTGATAACCAACAGATTGTAAAGGTAAGTGTGCAGTCAAAACTCTCAGGTGGGGTGTGGTATTTCCCCACATAGAATTTGTTTTTTGTCCCCCTCACCTTTCAAAACTGTCACGGTACGTCATCGGGGAAGGAACAAGTGGAACCAAAAATACAGAAGACAATGTGACTTGACAGGGCATCAGACAAACTAACCTCAACCCCACCTCACTGAAGCACCCCACCCACTTTTTAATCCCCACTTGCTCACAGTTGCCCTCCTAGTTTGGCCTGTAAATCATGTCTGGTTGCATTCTGAAACATTCTTCAGGTTATGGGAAGCCGTGGAAACAACCTGCACGAGGCTGTCACAGCCCAAGGCGAGAACTTTCTTGTTAGCATGCCTACCAAGTTCCGTAAAAACCTCTGGATCAAGAGAGGTAATCTCGTTACATCCTACTACATGGTTGCACAGTCTGGTCAACATTAAAACCAACGCCCCAGTACAATCTCAATTAAAAGCACATTGATGACATGCCCAGTTCTGCATGGCTGCTCAATCTGTATATGGCTCTCCATAGGTGATTATGTGATTGTGGATCCCATAGAAGAGGGAGAGAAGGTGAAGGCTGAGATCAGCTTCATACTCTACAGGGACAACATTCAGCATCTTCAGAAACAGCAGCTGTGGTGAGTAACACACACCAGGACATTCAGATTCACACCACAGGAACACCACATTTTTATCCCTGTATTTCTACTTGCTCATTGTGGTAACGTGGATCGTACCATTTTCTAGGCCAGAGGGGTTCACAGTAGAGACGTCGACAGAGGAGAGGAAAGAAGGACAGCAGCGGAAGGAGGAGGTTACAGGAGAAGAGGAGGGTAGTGGTCATGGCAGCGAGTCTGATGATGATGAGAGCGATCTCTTTGTCAACACCAACCGCTGCACTTACCAGTACAGCGAGAGCGAGGATGAGACTGAGGAGGAGGAGGATGGGAAGGATGAAAAGGACAGACCAGAACAGCTCGTACTGGGAATTTGAAAAGTGACTTATACACTTTTGTGGACCAACACAGACATGAACACCAATGATCTCAGACCTCCTGCTGCCTTATGGATGTAGTTAGACATGCTATCACTGAAACGTCTGATTTCTCCAAACCATTGAATCCAGGAAATCATTCACAGTTCTGTCGTATTTATCCGGTTATTTAAAGAAACGTAAATGGCCTGTTAGATATGTTGTTTGTAATCTGGTATGAGAACTGAATCCTATTGACATGCCTCTACTATGAAAAACAAATGTGAATCTTCTGACCCATGTAAGACAGAAGAATTACTGTCCCTACTCTGACCTTAAGTACATTTTGTGGAAAAGGTCAGTTTCAGACATTCCTGATTGAGTAACTGAGGATTTTTGTTATGTGTACATACTGTGTAATAAATTAATTTTTAAGGTCTTTAAATGAGTCATAAAAGTTTTCCTGTTGAGACTGCCACAATGATTGTGGGGATATGATGTTACAGAACACAAGCTCACTAGCATGACTTTCTGTTAACCTTTCTTAGTAGTTTATATAGGATGTTCACATTAAGGACTAAAGTATACATATTTATCTTGGTGTTTATAATGAATCAGTTCATGATGAATACATTAACATTAGAGTTCCAATGAAGAGCAAGTAGATATTAAAGTTTAAATGTTTTATTTGAATATACTTTCTTGGATGATCAAATAAAGTTGTGAAATTGGTCCCCGTGCATGTAAATTGAGAATGAAACTCCTCAGAATAACCCGAACGACCAGAAACCGAAACCCATTGTAAAAAAGCTAGATAAATAAAGAGTTGAGGTAAAAAGGCCCAAAGGCCATTACAAATACTTACACATAATGCAGATAATGATAGTGGTGATATTAAGCATCATAAATACATGGATCATATATTATTATTAACATTTAGTCATTAAACAGACGCTCTTATCCAGAGCCCCCCCCCCGAGGCAAGTAGGGTTAAATGCCTTGCCCAAGGACACAACTTCATTTTTCACGGCCAGGAATCGAACCGTCAACCTTTTGATTAGTAGCCCGATTCCCTAACCGCTCAGCCATCTGACACATTATGGAATGTCTAAATGTGAAATGGTGTCCTGTTTAATATTTTATGGCAGATCCCTTTGTAAACCCTTTCCCAACACTCTCCTCCACTCTCAGTGTGGCGTTGATGCACTGAGACTTTGTCGCCATGAGATCCATCCAAATCTGTGTTATCTGGGCTGGGTTTCGCTTATGGACAACGAGGATGGAATGGTACCTGCATGGTTGCTCCGCTTCCTTTTTGAAAAAGTCAAAAGTGAGGAATGCAGGGTGGTGGATGGGACTGACGCCAAGCCTCTGAAGGCACATGCCCACGTAAACGTCATCTATTGGGAAGAGGTGGACTCTGCGGGACACCTGGTTCAGACGCCTGGCCAGGAAGCTAGAGTAGACTACACCTCCCCCACCGGCATATGCAGGGTACAAACCCTTATAGAGGCTGCCTGGAATGAAGTACTTTACAGATTCATCCCTGATAGGGTTGGCTGCACCAATGACGTCCCCCACCATTAAGCTCCTCAGGCCCCTGGTCCCTCTTGCCTGGCTCATTTGCTCCTGAAGGTAGTCCAGCAAGGCTGGCGTTTGAACCAAAACGTCATCGTCCCCTTTGAAAACAAACCGAGTGCGAGGACAGAAGTGGGAGAACCAGTCCCAGAAAAGCACATCTTTCAGAGTGAGGTTGAAGAAGGAGTCGTGGAAGCCCCACTGGAGGATGTCCTGGTACTGCTGGCTTTCCAGCTCTAACAGTGGCAACACATTCAATGCTGTCTTTGCCTGATTTTTCCCCAGTAGAAACACCCGCTGGACTAACCCACCCCGCCCCCGCTTCCCCAACACCCAGCCCGTCTGGCCCCACGTTTGCCGGATGGCCTGGCGATTAGCAAAGTTTTCTTCCTGTGATTTGATGGCCAGTAAGAGAAGAGGGGCCTGCGGATTGCCCTCTGCCCTTCTCCCTTTTTCACAGCTCCTGGCAGGCTCTCTGAGGACAGGGTACTCCCTCTGGTGCATGTAACGCACAAAATCTCTCAAGTGGCTCGGCAGCTTTTCAAAATCGGCCATTTGAGACTCTGGAGAGGACACTATGCTCAATGAGAAGCGGGACCTCTCTGATGTGTCTTTTACGATGCTGCTGTTCCTGGCTCCCACGGTGGAGTGGGACCTCAGGATGGGGTTGTACTGGCGGTCATTGAGCCGCTGGAGCTGATTCCAGAGAGCATCCTTGTTTGGCTGGAGGGCCCAAAAAGTATTGGTGGGTATAGGGGCATTGCCATCATTTCTAAAGCTACCAGGGGCAATAAAGTGGGTATCCAATGCGCCTGAGATGGTGCTGGTGGTGGAGGTCATGTTGAACCACACCATCACAGCAATGTAGGTAATCAGCAATGCCAGCAAGATGCAGGGCATACACAGGCACAGGAGCACCCGACGCCACCGACAATAGCAATACGCCATTCAGCTAGAGGAGGGGATAGAGGAAGAGTTCAAATTACATAAGTGGATCTGATTATGTGTGCCTTGTCATACTGAATGGTCTGGTTAATATTACAGTGTATTCTCTAGATTCAGGTGACACAATATGTAAGCAGGTATCAAAATAGTTCAAATAACAACTACATTTGGATAACTTATTAAAACCATGCGTACATATCGGAGTACTGCACAGCTGGAAAGCTTACCCCAGAAAGTCTATTTATACAATTACAAGACCGTACAGGTGAATGTTTTCCCCCTTGTCCCTAGAAGCAATATTCCACAGCCACACCAATGCTAACCCACACCTTACACCCACAGAGCAATTATCTCCTACATTAGGCTACCTGACAAGCCTGTGTCTAGTAAACTGGTTCATTGTGTTTTTGGAGGGGGGGAATAACTTTTGTCACTAATATGTTTTGATATTTTAAAAGTGTAATGTTGATCATTTCTGAAATCATCTAATATAACATTTGAAATTCAGACAACGGTTCAAAGTATAATTCACTAAAATGTGACTTACCTTTTAAAAGGAACGTTTATCTATTTTCCAAAGGACAGTAGTCAGCGTTTTCCTCTGCACAATAATGTCACAGGAGACTAGTCATATTCATTATCTTAATTTAGTTTTTAAATGATTAAATAATCCAAATCAACACCAAGTAAGGAGTCAACGTGTCCGATTTCTTGACTCCTGATTGCTGAAGGTGCGTTTAGATGTATCTCTGTCACAAGTTTGAATAGCAGGACAGCGTTTGTAAGAAGCCAAAGAGATAATTTGAATGCGGACGAACTACATCCAGACTGAAACTCATATTATGATCTCTTCCTGATTAGTCCGTATAGTATAGCCTACCTATTCAGAAGCTGTTAACATTTTAGTCAGAACGTTACGTTCTCAAGTCGCCCATGATGATTGGCTGAACGCATTGCAAAATGAAAAGTTTTACATTGATAACATGTGACATTTTACATAGATAATCTAGTCAAATTCCCCAATCCTCTCAGTTCCGCTCTATCTTCAATATTATTTTATGCCAAATTTATTTATTTAATGGAGTACGAGCTCGACTGATAGTCTAACTTTTCTCGCCCGAGCCGAATAAGGAGTTTTGTACTTTAAACGAACGAACTCTCTGCTGCCACTTTGATTAGCCTATCAACTAATTCTCTCAAATGTTAGAAACACTTTGTTTGGGTTTGGTTAGCTACTGTTGCTGGTGTATGGGTGTATGCGAAATGGCAAGCATTGTCTGAGATGTCAGTAGCCCTACATTGATTACTGCAGCGTCTAGTCTGCTGTAAAACGTAACCAAGCAAGTCTTTACATACCCCTTAGCTAACGTTTAAACGTATTGTCTGCATATGCTCTTAAAATAGCTTACCTTTCACAGGTAAGCTATAGTGTAACAATTTTTTTTCTGCAGAAAAAAAATTGTGACTATTGAAATAACAAACAACATTCATTGCCTATTGATCCTAAGGAAAACTCGTTACTCCCTTAAAAGCTGTCGAACCTATTGACTAACATATTTATATCCTCACTCCCCCTAAAATATTTATTTATTTAGACTTTTAAATATTCCTGTCTGAGGCTTGTGTGTACCGGACTGTTCATACGGGATAAAGACTGAAGAACGTGAGCTCTAATTAACTTTCACACAGAAATACTAATGTCTAAACTCTTTTTCTCCCCTGTCTGAGGCAGAGATCTCTGACCTCATTCTCTCTCATCGCCCCACCTCCTGTCCCCTTGATCCTATCCCCTCCCCTCTCTTTCAAACCATCTCCCCCTCCATCATAACTTTTCTTCTCCATGTCCTAAACTCCTCTCTTACCTCTGGCACCTTCCCCTCTGCCTTCAAACAGGCTAGAGTTACCCCTCTACTCAAAAAACCCTCCCTTAACCCTGCCGTCCTCCAGAACTACAGACCGGTATCACTGTTACCCTTCCTTTCAAAAACAATTGAACGTGCTGTATCTAACCAACTGTCTAACTTTCTCTCTCAGAACAACCTGCTTGACCCCAACCAATCGGGCTTCAAGACTGGCCACTCCACAGAGACTGCCCTCCTTTCAGTCACCACTGCCCTCCAGTCTGCCAGAGCGGCTTCCAGGTCATCCGTCATCATTCTGCTGGACCTTTCTGCAGCGTTTGATACGGTTAACCACCAGATCCTGCTCGCCAGACTTTCTGAGATGGGCATCACTGGCACTGCACTCCAGTGGATCTCATCCTACCTGTCGGGAAGATCCTACCAGGTTTCCTGGGGAGGCAAACTGTCTCCACTGGTGTCCCACAGGGCTCCGTCCTTGGACCCCTCCTCTTCTCTCTGTACACCACCTCACTTGGACCAATCATCACCTCCCATGGCTTCTCCTACCACTGCTACGCTGACGACACGCAGCTGTACCTGTCGTTCCCCCCGACCGATCCGGGGATCTCAGCTAGGATTGAGGCCTGCCTCACAGACATCTCCGCCTGGATGACCGAGCACCACCTCCAGCTGAACCTCGCCAAAACAGAACTTCTCATCATCCCGGCTAAACCCTCCATCTCCCACGATCTCTCAATCACCCTGGGATCTGCGACGGTGACCCCTTCATCCTCTGCCAGGAACCTTGGGGTTACCATGGACGACGAGCTCTCCCTCACGGCCCACATTGCTGCGGTCTCCCGGTCGTGTAGATTCACCCTCTACAACATCCGGAAGATCAGGAGATACCTGTCTGAGCACTCCACCCAGCTGCTAGTCCAAGCACTTGTCCTCTCCAAGTTGGACTATTGCAACTCGCTGCTCTCTGGTCTCCCTGCATGTGCAACCCGCCCTCTTCAGAGGATTCAGAACGCAGCGGCCCGCCTGGTCTACAATCTACCCAGACGCTCCCATGTTACCCCGCTCCTCATCTCTCTCCACTGGCTACCTATCATGGCCCGTATCAGATTCAAGACCCTGGTATTGACCTTCCGAGCAGTGAACGGGACTGCACCCGTTTACATCAAGTCTCTCCTGCAGCCTTACACCCCCACCCGTCACCTACGGTCTTCCTCAGACAACCGCCTGGTGGTCCCACCTCTCAAGACCGCCCGGTCCCAACACAAGCTCTTCTCCTGTCTGCCCTCCCAGTGGTGGAATCAACTCCCCACCTCCATCAGAGACACTGACTGTCTCTCCACCTTCAAGAAAAGGCTCAAGACGCACTTGTTCCGGGAGTACAACGGTACTTAGGAATGGTTCGCTTGACCCGATGTTAGTTTCCTCAAGGATCACAATGACTCTTGCTCAGAGACTTGTTGCTCTTGTGGTTAGTGGTAACTGATTTAAAAATTTTATACTCGCTGTGATATATTGTTTTTATTATTGTTGCTTGTTTTTTTTCACAGGTACACTTGCACTTATAGCAGTTCATGTTGTTTAATTGTAACTTGTTTAACTACATGCTCTTATGGTTCTTCCCTTTGGCACTTACTTTGGTTGTTCACAATGTGTGCTTCATGTTTTGGCTACTCGCAATGTTTTGTGGCTATCTTGTTGTTATGATCAGTGACCTATGCACTTTGTAAAGCTCTCTCTTGGAAGTCGCTTTGGATAAAAGCGTCTGCTAAATGAATAAATGTAAATGTAAATACGAATAGGCCTACAGTGAACAGTCAATGTATAAATGGTGGGGCTAAACATTCCGTTTCATATTGAACTCACTGCATCCATAATTGGGAATATAAAGGCTCACTAATTACACAAGTTCTGTCGAGTAGTCCCTGATCACAAATATGTCAGAAAGGCACTCCACATTCCAAGACAATGAGATAACAAGAATTTATGTTCAACATCGCTTGCATTCCGTTTCTTTTCTGCATAAATAAACAGAAAAAACGGAATAATGACGCCACCTTGTGGCTATTTCTGCATATTTTATTTTGCCCAATTCAAACCAACCAGAAACTGTCTAAACCACTAGAAACGGTGTAAACCTGCCACGATCTTGCCCTTGAGATATAGATCTTGTGCCGTCACAGCAAAAAGAACACTGACTGCTGTGAACAGTCATCAACAATTATGAGGTTTTGTGACAGAGAGGACAACACCATTTCAAAATGGTAGGAATAAAGTTTTATTTTCATATGAAGAGGTGGTTTGGATTTTTCTTCTTTTACAAGTAGTATGGTTGATAAAACTTGCAAAAAACGTCTAGCATATTCCAAGAATGTAAATGAGAAAAAGGGGAATTATTGCTGAATGTTAAATGAAGACACTTTTCACCGAGTGGAAAAACAATTTGCTTGCTGCTTTTTTTCCATGCACCCAACTACCTGGACCACTAGGACATGCAGGGGTGGGGTTGAGAGGAGAGGGGGGAGGTAGGGAGAGGATAATGGGGGTGAGAGGAGAGGCAAGAGGTAGAAAAAACAAGGATGATTGCTGGACAAACACACACATGGCAGAAATTCCAACTTGCGTGTGTGTGTGTTGTGTGTGCACATGGGTGAATACTGTGTATGTGTAGTGTGTAGGGTCACAGTATGTCATGTACAGTGTGTAGGGTCAGAGTATGTCATGTACAGTGTGTAGGATCAGAGTATGTCATGTACAGTGTGTAGGGTCAGAGTATGTCATGTACAGTGTGTAGGGTCAGAGTATGTCATGTACAGTGTGTAGGGTCAGAGTATGTCATGTACAGTGGGGGAGAGTGGGGATTTGTTTTTCTGCATGTCCAATTAGATTGTGTGTGTTTGACGGGAAAGGTAGAAATGAGTTCAAGGAAAGGAAAGAAAGAGTGAGAGAAAGAGAGAGAGAGAGTGTGGGGGTGGGGGGGGGGGGTTACAATTCAACTACCTCTAGAAGCACACTACCCTCTCTTGCAGTATTCCACATTGCAAATCCCAGATTACAGTGACACAAAACAAACTAGCCAGAACTTTGGGCAATGAAAACAACGTAATGTATTTCTAAGTAAACATAAGATTCCTCTAAATTCATTGGAGGAGTTTGCTGTCATTTTTTAAAATGTATTTACTAAACATATCAGTGATACATGCAGCTCCAGTGAATCCTCTGTCTAGGGCAAATTTATATTTATCGAAAAGCCTTTGGGGGGGGGGGGGGGGGGGGCTACCATTCCTCACACTGCATCCTGTTCTTTGGATTACAGTTGAGCTCTGTTCCATTTCAATTTCTTCCACCTCAAGAAGCAAATTCCAAAACTGAACAAAATAAAAGGTACTCACATTCATTGTTTTCATATCAATCATTTGAAACATCAGAGTATACATCATGTTAGAGAACCAATGCCTGGCAGAGAGTGCATTCTTTTCTTTTCATTTCTTTTTTCCTTTTTACATTCCACGATAAAAGAAAACTTTGCAAAAGGGTTTCAAATCACTTCCTGAATTTCCAGAAATGGGATGGAACGTACAACCATCCTGCTCTAGATGAGTCTGGGAGGAGGGAGAGAGGAGGAGGGAGAGAGGAGGAGGGAGAGAGTGGGGGGAGGTGGCGGGGGGAGGTGGCAGGGGGAGGTGGCAGGGGGAGGTTTCTGCTTCTGTCTGATATCATTATTACCTCTGAGCTGAATTGTAAGGAGCGGCTGGCTGCCTACAGTTGAGTGGACGGCTTTGCTACCTGCAACACCGCCACCTCTTTTTCTATCTTAAGATTCTCTGATAGATAGGTTGATTCAAAAGGTGGACAGAGACAAACAGACATGTATCAGATAATTCAGTCAATATGACCAAGCAAGGTATACTTATGTTAATCAATAAAGGTATAGGAAATATGCAAACCAAGGATGCAAGAAGTAATAATATTATCATACATCGTCTGTTGGCTGTGATAAAAAAGAAGAAGAAATAAGACAAAAAACAACAACAATCAGTATCAAACGCACTGCAGACGGGCAGTTCACGTGAGAGAGGTGTGGCTAAATGAACCTGTGTTGTCAGTCATGCAGCGAACCAGTGCTGTCATTTCGACGAGCAGGTACAGACTTCACACAGCAAACCCGTGTCAGTACATTTGACCGTCTTAATCCCCCACGCGTACCTTACTGAACGTGTTGGCTTCACCCACACTGAGACCCATATACTAGAACCACACACTGTATCTGCATTTAGGGATTTCACAAACCAGACTTTTTTTTTTCAAGTTTCATTCCGAATTCATCCTAAACTCCCATCATGGCCACACATGAGACAGACAGACAGACAGTGGATCTGGCCTGTGGACTTATGGGGGATGGAGTTTTTTTACTGGATGGGATGGGAAAGTCCTGAGACACAGTGCGGCTAAAAGCTGCTGGCATAGGAACAGGGGTGGGCAGTCCATGGGAGGCCAGAATCAGGCTGGATTGACTGGATTGGTTGGGGTGGTTAGATTGGCAGCTCCCTGGCCAATGACTGCTCATGGAAGGAGGTCTTACAGTGCAATGGAGCTTCGGCTGCATGATGATTGGTGTGTGGCGGATGTAAGATTAACAGAGACCACACTCTAGATAGATGAAGACACATACACACCAATGCACAGCACTAAACACATGCACACACACACAAACACACACACACACACAAGCATACACCCACACATGCTCTCCATAGTCACAACACCCTGAACGCCTGTGCACATACCTTGTATTACATCTTCCCTTCAAACTCCAGCATCATTCTGTTTCTAAGGAAACAACAACACACAATGAGGGGTAACGGATGACGTGAATGACAGATGGAAGTTTGTCTGAGTGACTCGTCAAAACTAGCCCATGACTTCCGGTCTGGGACAGTAGCACATCCTGTTGCGTCTTTGAAAGAATGCCCCCATGAAACGAGCGTGCATGTGGTTCCTACTCATGTAAACATACACCTTTACACAGGAGTGATTCATATTGCATGATGACAGAATCATATCACAGTTAAAATAGGAAGATCCCAAACTCAGAGAAAAGAAAGGAGGAAGGAGATTGGTCTATAAAAAACGAGGAGTCTGTATAAGAAAGGCTACAAAAACTCAACGGGACCTCCAGCTTCAGCATACAGCAAAAGGCACCACAATATTATTCTATTATCTAACTCGTGAAAAAATTGGCACGTAATACTCTCTCTTTGTTTTACTCTCATAATGCTGTAAATCAAAAACTTTACATATAAATATTCTTCCCCCTATAAAAAAAGTCTTTGCTGTTCGCTAGTAGACAATTTTTGCTGAAATGAAAATAAATATTTCATTTGTTTAGAATATCTGTCTTGTTATACAAAATAAAAATATTTCTCCTAGGTGCAGGTCTCTAGTCCACTGTTTGTGTGGGGTGGGGGGGTCGAGGTCAGTGGTCAGGTGTGTGGGAGGGGGGGAGTCAGGAGTGGGGAAAGGAGAAGGTGGGGGTGAGTGGGAGGGTCTTAAAGGGGTGTGTTGTCAGGTTTGGTGCGTGGCTGGGAGCCTCGGTTCTGTCCGTTGCTGCGGGTACTGGGGCGGCTCAGGCCCCGGTGAGTCCGTGAGTCCGGCCCGGAGGAGGACGACCGGTAACCGGGACACGGCTCCATGTTCATGTTCTGCATACTAAGGAAGGGTGTGCTCTCCCCGTGACCCTCTTCCTCCTCGTCCTCCTCCTCGGACTGGCTGAAGCTCTGGGAGCTGTAGTCCCGTAGGCCCATTGCACGCTGGGAGACGTGTCCGTTGAGGCGGTTCCGGCGTGGGCGTCGGCGACTCCTGATTGGCTCACGAGAGGAGGCGTACTCCTGGGTGGTCTCGTAGGCCTCTTCGTCAGGGAGATGGTAGGGGCTGGACGGTAGGCTCCCTGTGCTGTCCGCCAGGTAGGGTCGCCGGGGGCGACGGGGCTGCCGGTAGAGTCGCCCGTCCTGTAGAAAGACAGACAGGATGGACTGAGTCAGGCATCACACACTGCGCCACATCACATGAGCACTGTACATTATGATCTGTACTTCTGTACATTGAGCAGAGTAAAGTCATGTAGAAAATACTTGCACACCGTTAAAGCAGCATTATGTATGTGTGTGTGTTTGTTGTATACCTCTGGGCAGCACAGCAGGGGCTGGTCGTCCTCACGGTGGTAGGCGGCAGCAGCAGGAGGGAGGGAGAGGGCGTGGCCTGTGTTGGGGGAGGTGATCTGGAAGGTGGGTACTTGGGGAGGAAGCGGGGGGTAGTGGAACTCCACTGGAGATAGCCGTGCCGGTGTGGTCAAGGCTGACACATACCTGGCGCACACACACACACACACACACACACACACACACACACACACACACACACACACAGGCATACCAGATACATACAAAAATGTACACACAAGGGATCCAAACACTGGGGTTATCCCTTGAGAAGCAGGCAATCCATAGTGAATCTTTGACACATAGACAGACACACAAAAGAGAGAGAGAAATGAAAACAGTGGAGGAGCATGCTACAGATGCAGTCAGAGAGAGAAAGGAGGCAAGACAGAAAATACAGGCAAGAAAGAACTTGCCGGACAGACATCCTCGGGCTTACCTGTCGCTGTGAGGTGAGTCTCGGAGCGAGTCATAGGAGTCTCCGTACGCCATGCCCTGCCCCGCCCCCTCCAGGCCCCCCCGCTGGGCAGCTCTCCACGCCCGGGCCTCCATGCAGGCCGGGCTGCTGCACTTACTGGTGCCTACTGATGAAGACAGTGCCCCTGATTGGCAGTCTGAGTTCATGCTGTCTGTCCTCTCCATGCTCCACGTCCTCTCCTCGTGTCTGTGAGGGAGGGGGGGGGGGGGGGAGAGACACAGAGGAAACAAGGATGAGAAAGAGATGGGGAAACTGTGTTACCCTTGAGTTCCCTTCCCTTCATGCTTGAGTTCATGAATGCAGTTTTGTGCATTTGTTTTGGGAATGTGTTTCACAGTATATATCTATCTATCTGTGTGTGTGTGTTTCTAGAGCACCTGGAGGCGTGCGAGGCCGTGGAGGAGTGGTGGGACCTGGTGGACATTCGGCTGCCTGCATAGTTGCCTGCTCCCTCTGTTCCGTGTCGTATAACACACTCTGTGGTGGGCGCGTTCTTAGAGATGTACTGTCACACACGCACACACAGAAAAGGAGAGGTAATGATGGGATTTGTAGTCCATAGGCTTACTTTTGTGGCACTGAAAGGATTCTGTTTGTTCCAAATGTTTCAACGACATTTTCTACTGTGCATGGGCTGTGTGTCTGCTGTGAGGACTCACATCCACCATGGGGATTTCCTCTGGGCCTGGGCCTGGGTGGTTCGGCCCATTGGCCAGCATCCGGTTGGGCTGTTCCACACACTGGTTCTGGTGCAGGTGGCTGTGCATCTTCTTCCTCTGCTTCCTGTGGACACACACGCACAGACACACAAAGGAGAGATGTCGATTAGTGATCGAGAACCAAGCTGTCTTCCTGTGAAGGGGTTTGAGTTTGTCTCCAGGGCATACTTGGTTTTGCAGTAGGCCACCACGCAGACGATGCCCACCACTAGCAAAGCCACACAGATGCCCGTGATGGTCAGCACCCGTCTCTGGTACAGTTCCTCCGCCTCTGTGAACAAACAACACACACGCACACATAGTCACACACACACAGACACACAAGCAAACATATGCACACACATACACATGTGTGAGCGCTACTCAACCTAAGTTGCAATACATAAAGCCCTCCTCTGTCCCTCTGTATCTAACAATAACCGCGCCCGCCGTTTCACCCTATGGCAACCCCTAACCCCCCCCTTCCCTTCACTCATGGAAATGAAAGTGGATTGGACAGATGTGACATTACAACGTTTGTACCAGTCCAATTGGAGTTTTCAGCACATTGCTGACACCCATCCATTCCCCTTACATGACAGGCTTTCATTCTGGTATGGGACAGGCCTTTTCAATCCTATGGATATGATCTTCTACATATGGATGTTAGTGCCATTTAACCTATTGTGTTCATGTAAACATGTGAGTTCATGTACCAGGGCTGTTTTAGTTAAATACTAATCCCATTGTATCTGAAGGACAAGACAACCTCCCTCTCCAAGCGTTTATGACTCCAGGCCTGATCTGTTCCTTTCTCCAGGGCTGTCCCTAGCACATCTACCACAGTATCCATGGGATGTACATTAGGTCATAGGGGTCTGAAGGCATGCTTGTACAATGGAGTCGAAAAGACGATGGCCGTGGAGGGAGAGCATTCACGAAGCTCGCCATCGCTCGAGTCATGTAGGAATCAGCCTCGAATGACCTAGCCAGACAGATACATCACTCCTACGTCAAAAGAAATGTTGAGTTGTTGTTTGTGACATCATAATGATGGTTTGGAAAAAGTATATGCTCAGATAAAATAGCATTTGACCTCCTTCCAAGAGTTATGAGTATTTGGCTATGCCAACCTGCAGCGGTACCAATCTGGCTTGGTTTTTGGTGGTAAGGATCATTTTCCCATTCAATTTGCACTACGTAAACTAGCCTTCAAATACTATTTGACCCAGATGCTGCAATGACTCCAAGGTCTATAGTAGGTAGCAGTGGTGGCGAGACTTGGTGAATACATTCCGATGGCAGCTCTGGGCCCGATGAGACACACATAGACGCTGTGGCAACAGAAGACGCACAATGACCGAGGAAAAAACGAACAGAACATGGAAACGGAACGAGGGCTGGAGGAACAGAAACAAGGAAGGCAGAGTGAGGGTGGGGGAGGACGATGTGGGAGGACGACACTGGCAGACAGTGAAGGAAGAGAACGGGGGAGGGCGTTGGGAGTGGGAAAAGAGCAGAAGGTGAAGAAAAGAGGAGGGGGGTACTAAAATAGAGTGGGTGGTTGAGTGGGGGGGGGGGGGGGGCTATAGAGAGTGGCTATTGGGGTCCTTCTAGACTGAGTGAGCTTTAGCCTTGGCATTGTGTGTGTGTCACAGGGCCCTGATACTGATAGCGATTGGGGAGAGGTGAATGGCTGCTCAGTCAGAGACACATAATAGAATTGGAACATTGGGAAGACTACGAGGCCCAACTTTAAAGTGTAGGTTTATGGCTATTAAGAAGTGGGTCAAAAATTGAATAAGGATGTTGTGTTAATCTCCAGGTAACAGTATAAGGGCTGTGATTGGCCATGGATGAAGCTGCAGATGCCAATGTACGCTAAATGCACAGTCGTGTGCATACGACCACAATTATTTAATTTTTATTTATTTATTATCGGCCCTGTTATTCTTACTAACATATTAAATTTGTTTCCTAACTTTTCTTAGATTTCTTGTATGTGTTCCTCATTGCACAATATCAGTAATCTAAACACTATATGGGGCGTAGTCACATTGAGAGAGAGTATGCATGCAGAGAGGGGATACACATACAGTATGTTATAAATGCATGTTAGTGGGCTGAAAGGGACAGATCAAAAGATTGAGTTATTGAGTTTTAAAGGGAGATGACATACGTAGTAATGTGTGACTGTGAGAGGATCTTGGCAAACTTATAATACATGAAAATAAAATAATTGTTCCATACCCATAAATTCAATTTCAAGATGCTCTGCCAACGCAGAAAGTTGATATGGTGAGGAGAGAGGGAAAAACAGGTTTCAGAGAGTGAACGGCCACAGTGGAACCTACTATATAGGCTGAAATAGATGGGTAAACAGACTTGCTAGAACTATGGAATCTCTATTGGTGACATCATGGTGATTGACAGGTGTCACATCCAATAACAGACAGACAATGCAGACAGCTGCAGCTCTGTGACCCCAGAAATGAAAGAGAAAGAGAGAGAAGCAGGCAGGAGAAGGTGCAAAGACGGAGAGACAAAGACAAACAGCCACATCACTTACTGCCGTATTTACTAGACCTCATTTCTGGGGTAAATGATAGTAGACAGAAAAACATTTTAAAAGATACAAAAAAGCAGTGTGTTACTTTCAAACAGAAAAACAGAATTGAGTAAATGAGGCTGGCAGAGCAATGCCAGGGGGTTGTTGTGTTACTGCTGGAACTGTCCTGTCATTGTTTTAGGATGCGATAGCAACTGTAGACAGTAGCATTTTACACTTGTAGATAGGATCATATACAATACCCATGTTAATATGTTAACATACAGTGCAATGCCTACTTCTGAATGTCACTTTAAGTGACATTCAGAAGTAGGCATGTAGGCTAACTGTAATGTGTTGCATTCCTACGTGGTATTCGTTCTAGCTTACATGCTAACAAGGAATACTAATTTGACATTGAAGAATCTATGAACTATGAAGAGCTGGAAAATTCACAGTTCACAGACTCTTGACCAATTGCAACCAGGATTTCGATGCATTTTTCTAGTTTCCAATTGGCTACTTGAAGCCAATTGGAATTCACTCAACTCAAACCTGATTCGGATCCAAACCATCTTAAAAAGCTCTGTTCCCACTGTCTACTTTTCAAGTCCCCGGAACGAAACACACTAACAATCATACAGGCATGAGCTGAAGCATGGTGTCCAGGCAACACAGGTAAGCATACAGTATGTTGCAAATGGAAAGCAAAACATCACAACATGACAGTAACGACTCAGACATAGCTAGAGAGAGAGAGAGCTTTCACATGATGATAAATGGATTATCAAAACATGGCCGTGTTCAGTAGTGGCTATGCTATCAGCAGAAGTCTCTGTTTATCACGACTAGTGCTGGAAGAAAAGAAAAACATACCAAGCATACAAGCGCCCCAAGCTGCACATCGGACTTTACTGTGTCAAAAATGGAGAGGGCATGCACCAATAGTTCTATGTGTGTTGAATTCTGTCATTTCTCATTTCCACTACATGCAGCTTTGTCATTTGGTTGGTAGGGTTGAGGGGGTACTGGGCTGCTGTTCCCACCCCCCTTCCATCCCCCCTCCCTCAGTGGAGCCTGCTGGCAGGGGGCAGAGCAGAGGGGAGCGAGGTGTGAGGGGGGAGGGGGTGGACGGAGGGGAGGGGGTTGAAAGAGTGATGGCGACAGAGAGGGAAGGACACCAAGGCATGCAAGCGCACACACACACACGCACACACGCACGCACACACACACACACACACACACACATATATACATTAACACACAGACATACATGCTCCGACACACACGTCCAGTCTAATTAAGACATGAGTACAAACACAAAGACACACGTGTGAGCACACACATACCGAACACATATATAAACACACGCACACACACACAACCCCCCCTCTCCCTCGGCATGCAGTGTCCAATGAGGAGACGGACAGGAGGAGATGGACATACTGTAGAAACCGGCCATGACGGAGTTTTGACAGCGATCACCTGTATAGTCATTTGGACACCTGATAAGGGAAACACGACACAAAGGGGAAAAGGAGGGAGAGAGAGAATGAGGGCAGAGATGGAGGGAGAGACAGAGGGAGGGTAGTACGGGGAGAAGGATTTAAGGAGAAATGGTGGGCGTAGGGGAAGGGAGGATAGAGAGGAGAAGGAGAAGGGAGGTAAAAGAACAGAGAAAGAAGTACATGTAAAGGGGAAGGAGGGCAAAGAGAGAGGAAATAAATCGAGAGGGATTGAGGGAGGAAGAAAGGAAGGGGCACAAAAGAGCAGAGAAACAGAATTAAAAAACAGAACACAACCCCACTACAGAGTGATAGAGACACAGAGAGTGAACGCCTGCTTGGCATCATCACTCCCTCCCTCCTACCCTAGAGGTGTAAATACTCATATTTCATGACAACTTACGGAAGCAACCGTGATTACCCGCGAAAATTCTATACTGGTTTATGGCCCAGAATACATTTTTTATTGGATGATTGACAGCTGTTTTTTTGTTTAGTTTTATTTGGCATACCTCTATGGGGATCCTAACCCTTTTAGGATCACAAGATAACAAAATGGAACTGAATGGCACAAGTCATGAAATGAACAGTGACGATAACCACACCATGTATTATAACACCTCCACTGTGCAGCTGCGTTACAGCAGTACACTCTAACAGCACTGTCAAGACACGCAATGGGTGTCATTGTATACAGCTATGTATGCCTAGCCGAATGCTACCACACAATCTATGTCAACCCCTATTGTTCCTGTATAACCCCCCTAAAAATATAGATACCCAACACAAAGAGACTACTTTTCTGTGTGAATCAATTACGTAAAACAGAAGCTCTGCCTCGGAAGAGCCTGCTCAGCAATTTCCCATGCATCTATAAATAGTGCTGGAGAGCAGAGAGAGAGAGGAGATAGAGGGAGAGAGAGAGGGAGAGAGAGAGAGAGAGAGGGACATTGGAGGGAGAAGATAGACGGGCCTATGCATGCCAGTGCAACTAAACCTTCTGTTTTTCTTTCTTTTTTCTTTCTTTATTTCTTTCTTACTTACTTTCTTACTCTCTATCTCTTCGCTTTATCTCCCTCTCAGCCCTAAGAGCCAACCAGGAGCAAACTGATCCTTCTCGTTCACTCCTCCCCAGGGTGAGAGAGATTACAACACTTCTCCTTTCTACCATCACTCATTTAAATGAGAAGAAATGTCATTGCCCTGTTTCTCTCGTGTTCTGCTGGTCCAATGTCTCCTAGGAGGAGAATCAGTTTGTAAATTACCACATCCACAACATGGAATTTTATATCAGCATCAGCGATATAAAGGTTTGATCATTTGAAGTTTGTTTTCACACTGCAACTAGGAACTAATGGGTGCCACATCCACTGTGGTTTATTAGATTTTGGTGATGCTGGTTGTCTTTCTGCTATAGGAAATGTACAGATTCAAAACATATATTAAAGTACACTCCAGAAAACTGAGTCACAGCATAGTGCAAATCTGTTGTCTTAAGCAGCTTGAGAGCAATACTTCTTACAATCTTGTTTCAACGTTGCAGAGTAGTTTTAAATTCATTTAACCCAAACCAGTGGCTGAAAACAAATATAGCGCTACCACAAGAACATTTTTAGGAAAGGATAAAGAAAAAAAGAGCATGGACAAAACTCCATGGAGGATTTGGAGGAAACACACTTTAAGATTTGAATTGTGAGAGAAAGAGCAAAATTATGAACTAAAGGTAACATATATGGAGAAAAGAAAGAAAATACTGATAAGAGAAATAGAGGGATGAAGAGGTGAGTGTTTTATACAGGTGAAAAGGTACTGAGTCAACTGGCAATCTCAAAGTCAGCATGGCTACTGGATGCTGAGTCACAAGTTCAAAGGTCAACCGAATCAGAATAACCAATGAGACAGCACACTGAGTTCATAGGCAGAGAAAGGCGAGAGCTAGGGAGGTTGAAAGGAGAGAAGGGAGGGAGAGAGGGAGGGAGGGAGAGAGAAGGGAGTGAGGGAGGGAGGGAGGGAGAGAGAAGGGAGTGAGGGAGGGAGAGAGAAGAGAGGGAGGCAGAGAGGAGAGAAGGGAGTGCACTTACTTGCATGAGAGCTGGTTAATACCGTGTATGAAGTAACAGTCTCCCCCGTTAACGCAGTAGGCCTTCTCTGTGTCGTTACAGCGCCGCGCGTGGCTCACGCCCGGAGACAGAGTGGTGGTCACTGCAGAGGGAGAGAGACAGAGACAGAGTGGTGGTCACTACAGAGGGAGAGAGACAGAGACAGAGGGGTGGTCACTGCAGAGGGAGAGAGGGAGAGTGGTGGTCACTACAGAGGGAGAGAGACAGAGACAGAGTGGTGGTCACTGCAGAGGGAGAGAGGGAGAGACAGAGTGGTGGTCACTACAGAGGGAGAGAGGGAGAGTGGTGGTCACTGCAGAGGGAGAGAGGGAGAGACAGAGTGGTGGTCACTACAGAGGGAGAGAGGGAGAGACAGAGTGGTGGTCACTACAGAGGGAGAGAGACAGAGACAGAGTGGTGGTCACTACAGAGGGAGAGAGACAGAGACAGAGTGGTGGTCACTGCAGAGGGAGAGAGACAGAGACAGAGTGGTGGTCACTACAGAGGGAGAGAGACAGAGACAGAGTGGTGGTCACTACAGAGGGAGAGAGGGAGAGACAGAGGGGTGGTCACTACAGAGGGAGAGAGACAGAGACAGAGTGGTGGTCACTACAGAGGGAGAGAGACAGAGACAGAGTGGTGGTCACTACAGAGGGAGAGAGACAGAGACAGAGGGGTGGTCACTACAGAGGGAGAGAGGGAGAGACAGAGTGGTGGTCACTACAGAGGGAGAGAGACAGAGACACAGTGGTGGTCACTGCAGAGGGAGAGAGGGAGAGACAGAGGGGTGGTCACTACAGAGGGAGAGAGGGAGAGACAGAGTGGTGGTCACTACAGAGGGAGAGAGACAGAGACAGAGGGGTGGTCACTACAGAGGGAGAGAGACAGAGACAGAGGGGTGGTCACTACAGAGGGAGAGAGACAGAGACAGAGTGGTGGTCACTACAGAGGGAGAGAGGGAGAAATACAGAGAAAGAGAGAGCTGCGAGGATTAAGACAGGATGAGGGGTGAGAGAACGAAATAGAGAGAGGTTGTCAGTGGGAGAGAGAGATAGAGAGGGTGGTTGGGGAGAGAAAGAGAGATAGAGAGAAAGAGGGACAAAGGAGTCATGGTCACACTGCAGTTGTTGCACTTCGGCTGATGTTTTGCATGTAAATAACGCGGTGTGTGTGCCTGTGCGTGTGTGTGTGTGCGTGTTCACCGGGGCGATCCGCTCTCCTCCTCTCCCTGTCGTATGTGAACTCACAGGTCTGGACGGTGATGTAGCTGGTGAAGTTCTCCTGGCCAAGCGTGTTCTCCACCACACACGTGTAGTTCCCAGAGTCTTCTAGCCGCACACGGCTGATCTGGACTTTGGAGTTTTTCCTTCAGATAGAGAAAAGAGAGAGATTGACAACGGGGAAAACAAGAAACGTAGAAAGATAGAAGCCCCAGATGGTGCAGGAACACAGGGAAGGATACAAATAAAGAAAAAAGAGGGACAATTTGTATTTATTTAAATGAAATAAAAAAGAATACTGAAATAAATGCGTTGGTGATTGGCTGTGGGAGGCTCCTACTTGTTTGTCTTGATTTTGAGGTCCCTCCCCCTCTGGAGCTCTCTGCCATCTTTGTACCAGCGGAAGGAGGGACTGGGGTTGCCCGATGCCTCACACTTCAGATACATCCGCTCTCCCTCGATCAGAGACTGGCCCCGCATGGGCCGCAACTTTGGGGCTGCCGCTGGAAGGTGGGGAAGGGAAGAGGACACAGATACAGTGTGAGAGATTGAGAAAGAGAAAGACAGAGAGAGAGAGAAAGAGAGAGAGTGAAGATGTGGACGCAAGGAGAGAGAAAAATAGAAAGCTTGCATGAAATATAATAAGCTTAAGAAAGAAAATATGTGTATTTCTGTGTGTGTGTGCGTGTGTGTGTTTGTGGTTGGGAACCACTAATTCAAGTTATTAGTCATCAACAATCTGCCAGAACCCTGGAAGTGAATGCCTAAAACTCCACCAATACATCTTCTGTTCAGGCACATACACAAACACACACACGCACATGCACACATTCACAGTACATACACGCACATACAGAACATACACGCAAACACACTTACTGTACACACACACACATGCACACACACAAGCACAGTAGGTCAGTCCAACCCCGGATTACATTTAGAAAGCTAAACTTCCACTCTAAGAGGACTTTTCAGAAGAGACTGAAACGGTAGTGGTCCTGGTCTCTCTACCCTCTCTGCAGTAGTAGAGCTGGGATGTAGAGCAGTGGAGTGCTGTGTTTCTCCCTCGCTCGCTCCACTTTGCTATCTCCTGTCTGGAGGTCTCTGGAGAGCCCGCTTCTCTCTGAACAGTGAACTGCATCAGCCAAGGCAGCTAAAGCTACAGCGGCATGTTCTAGCGGAGAGACTAGCCCACACGCTGCACAGGGCTGGGTACTAGAGCAGAGTGTGTAGGGGGAGCACAGTATACACACAGGCACGCATATACACCTACACACACGATCCGCTCCTAGGTGATGCCGGGCCAATTTCAAAAGAGTTGTATTGCTTGCTGTTCTACTGCTTCATATACTGCATTACTGGGCTTCTTCTCCCTCTCCAAATACTGGCTTGTCTGTTCAGTACACGAATGACAATGAACAGGAAGGATTCGCCGAAATTATTAATTGCGCACCGACTCTGTGTGTGTGTGTGTGTGTGCTTAATGAGTACCCCAGACAGATCCCACAGAAGAGAGTCACAAAGCAAGACACAACCACTTTAACCCTGGATGGGTGTGCGTGTTTGTGAAAGAGAGGGGGGGAAAAGAGAACCGTGTACGCAGCCAAGAGAGAAAGAATGTGTGTGTGTGCGCACACGCGTGTGTGTGTGCATGCGTTTGTGTGTGTGTGTGTGTGAAGCTAAACTTGCTGAGCCAAGCCTTTTATATCACTCACTGATCTGAAGATTCCGCTGTTAGAACACTGGGGCAGGGCCCAGCCAGAAAAGAACACAGGCTGACCAATCAGGCGTGACCGGCACTTTGCCGTCCAATCAGATGTGACCGATGCTACCAAGGCTTCCATCAAGGGGTCCTTCTCTCAAGGTCAGCTGACGCTCACTCTGCCCCCCCCCACCCCACCCAGCTCCCTGCCCTCCTCCCTGCCTCTCTCACCCAGGAAGAGGCATCAACAAAATGGATCCGTTTTTTTTGGTTGTTGCTTTTGCTAACAATAAGAGAGCGCGATATGAAAGCAAAATCAATGACGTGGCGCTCACAGCCCTGCTGTGTGCCACGGGCTGGGCGTCGGGCGTCACGCCTGAACATATGGCCCCCATGTATATTTAGACAGGGGTGTGATGGCTTGTACATCCTTCTAGCGACGACGATGCGTTCATAAAGCCTCCATTGGCTCCTGGCTCATGCAGGGGAGGCTTAGTATGTGAAGGAGAGGGAAGGTGGGATCATACGTGCGTGTGTATGTTCACGCATTCATGTATGAAAGAGAGAAGCACCTCTATCTCATTCTCAGATCAGTGTGATTTCTGCGGCGCACAGCTGTCACCATGGAAACCAGAAAGGGAGAGGGAGAGAGAAGAGAGAAAAGAGAGCGAGTGAGGAGAGGGAGGGAGCATGAGGCACAGTGGAGGAGAAAAGGGGAGAGAGAGAAGGATGGAGAGAGTCAGAGAGAGAGGAGAGAAAGAGAGAGGGATGAGAGAGAGAGCGAAAGAGAGAGAGGGAGATAGAGACAGAGATGCGCATTTGCAGCCCTTAACTCGAATGATAGAAGAGGCCTACATCTAGAGCACATACAGCAGCTAACCTTTTCACACCAGCTAAACGAACCGATCCAGTGTGTGTGTGTGTGTGCGCGTGTGTGTGTGTGTGTTTGTGTCTGTGAGAGAGAAATATCCATGCAACATCCATGTGTGTTTGACCTGACTGAATGATTGTTAGTGTGCATCACTAAATCACTGACTTGCTCCTCTCCCTCTTTGCACCTTCCCCCCCCCCCCCTCCCCCACAACGTTTGTTACCAATCTTGACCTTGTCTCGGGCGTCACTTGTATTGTCTATCATGTTTTGCAGTGGGGATAGCCATGGGGTCTGCTCTGATGTTCTGCACACACACACTTACAAACACAATGCATGTACTGTACACATGGGGCATCATTCATAGTACAAAATGAGCTCCCTCATCTCTCCAAAGATAACGCAGGGCTTTTAATGAAGGGGCAGAATGGGGGGGGGGGGTTCAGGAATGGGGATAGGGAGAAGAGAAAGGGGGATGACATAAGACAAAAATAGAGGAGAGATAATGATAGTTGGGGGGGAACAAATATAGAGGGAGAAAGGGAGGACCAGGCTACATGTTAGGATGAACGGTAGCATGTCTGTGAGAGAGAAAGACCGAGAAACACGAGGTAGACAGATAGACAGAGGGTTAGACAGGAAGTGAGAGAGGAGGAAGGAGAGGAAGAAGGAGAGAGAGACTGAAAGAGAGAGAGAGGGAGGATATGAAAGAGTTGGTGATGAATAGTTGATGAAGCGCTTGCGGGCAGAGCAGTGAGGAAAAGCTATTCTCTCCATCTCTCCTTCCTCCTCCCCCCCTCCATCCACTGACAAGGCTAGAAGTCTTGTGCACGACTTCCCCCCCCCCCACCTCCCCTCCATCTCTGTGTCCCCCATCCTCCTTCCCTGCCCCCTCCCTCCTTCCCTCCCTCCACACCTCACTTTCTCTCTGTCACCTCCTCCTCCTAATGCCTCCATTCCCCTTTTTTTCTAACATATTCCTGCTTCTCTTATCCATCCCACCCTCCCTCTCTCTCTCTCTCTCTCTCTCTCTCTCTCTCTCTCTCTCTCTCTCTCTCTCTCTCTCTCTCTCTCTCTCTCTCTCTCTCACCTCTCCCCTCCTGCCTCATCCATCCTCCTCTCTTTCTCTCTCTCTCTATCTCACTCTTTCTCCCTCTCACCTCTCCCCTCTTCTCTCATCCATCCTTCCTCGTTCTCTCTCACCCTCCCTCACACATACTTCTCACTGCAGGATTCTAAACCTGCGTTACAGACAGTATTCCAGAGATAAGAGGATTGAAGCATTGATCACTGGCGTCCGCTATCCATCCCTTGGTCTTACTGCCTGCCTGCTTCCCTACCTTCCTGCCTGCCTGCCAGTCAGTCAGTCAGTCAGTCAGAGAAACTATAAGTTGATTCTGAGAGAGAAAGAGAGAGGGATGGCTACTCCAGAATCTACCTTTCAGAGAATCAAATAGACATCCATAGTAGAATATCTCTCTTGGTTGGGTGATAATATATAATACACTGTATGATTTTGTATGTGTGTATGTTATAGTATCCTAAAAGGCTAATCCATTCCTTTACATAAACACAAATAATAATAACTCACTTGATCCTGTATAGCCCTTGTCCACATTGAACTACATTGAAGATTGAAGACTAAACAACGTCATACATCAAACTAAACACAGACTATCTCTCCATCGCCTCAAAAATGAGGTATGAAACAGGACAACTTTAGAGAGAGATAAAGAGGGGGGAGTGGCCCGGCGACCATGTTGGTTGTGGGCAAATAGGCGGTGGAGAGTACACACGAAAGTTCCTCTCATTCACAAATGTATCTTCTATGGGCGCCTTTAAAACGCCAGTCTGAGTGTGGCCACTGAGGGGCCAGCCCAGTGAGGGTTGATCCATTATTCACCAGCAAGGAGGGCTCCAGTTGTGTGTGTCTCTTCTCTCACACACACACACACACACATGAGCATATGTGCACACACACCCACAAATGCTGGTACATGCATTCTCATGCACCCACACAAACAAGCACTTACTGCCCACACACACACACACACACATGTTTGACCTAATGTGTACCTGGCTGTGTTCAACAGATGGTGATGGCACCATCAGATTGGAGTGGCGGTGAAGGGGACTGGAGAATGACTTCAAGGCAGCTACACACACAAACACACCCCAGCCCAGACACATACATGTACGCACATACAAACACACACACACACACACCTAGGTCCATGTTCATTAGGGTGTGCCCACACACACAGTAAATGTAACTAAAGCAGGGAGTGGATCAGTATAATGTCTTTAGACTACAAATCACCACAGAGCTGGTCTATACATTCTGCCTAGAGAGACAGAAAACACACACACAGCGGTGTGGAGGAAACCTCAGCCTTCTGTTATCCAGTGTGCATAATTTATACAAGCCCCAGATCTCTCTGCTAAAGACAGCATGCTGAGGCATTTGCAGCAGAGCAGCAGTAGTTCAGTGGCATGTGTGTGTGTGTGTGTGTATATGTATGTATGTGTGTGTGTGTGTGTTTGTGTGTGTGAATGTGTGTGTGTGTGTGTGTGTGTGTGTGTGCTTGCTTGAGGCAGTAGCTCAGCTATAATGCTACTCTACTGAGACAGAGACAAGGACAACTAAAGAGAAATAGAGAGGTGAAGAGAGAGACGATAGAGACTGAAAATAAAAACAGAGAACATGACAGATATATAGACAGCAAAAAATTAAATGACTGAGTGACAAATATTAGTGTACACTCAATGGGAGAGAGCAAAAAAGATTGAGGAAGATAGATGGACACAGAGAGAGAGAGAGAGAGAGACTTAGAGTATGATCAAAATAAAACAATTACCCAGAGGCCATGATATTTTATACTTTTCACAATGAGGTGATCAGTTACTATTGCTTTGAGCTATACATGTATGAGTGTGTGTGTGTGTGTATGTGTGTGTGTGAGCCAGTAAAGGAGAGAGCAGGTTTTGAGCAATATTTAGATTAGGAGGACTTTCTTGTGGTTACCCAGGGTGACACCTGGCAGGGCTACCCCATTATAAAAGCACGGTTCCAAATCATCTCCTCTACACCTGTTTGTGTGTGTGTGTTTCTATGTGTGTATGTATGCGCCCAACAGGAGCACCTCCTCGAACACAAACACAGATACAGATACTGGCACTCTGGAATGAGTACTGGGACATACAGGTGTGGAATAGAATGTGTTCCTAGGACTTTCGTAGAGTTATTGAGGACCATGCTGAGCCACAGACTCGGATATCTTGGCGGAGAGACAGCAAAGGTTACGGTGACTAAGAGTAACAGATCAGTCATGAAAACTGAAATACAGCAACTGGCAAGGAGCAGCAACGACTACTACAGAGGAACGGCTACAGAAGTGCTAGCCACGCAGACACACACACTCTGCCTCTTCTTCCTGTTTATATCGCTACAGAAGGGGGGGATTTTGGATATTCTCTCTCTATTTCACTCTCTCTCTCTTTCTCTCACACACACACACAGTGTGAGGAAAGACAGTTTATCAGGATTCATTCCACTCTACTTTGTCTCTCAGTTTCAAAAGCCCAGGTGATGTAACTTCCTGGTTACATCACTTGTGTGACCAAAAAAATACACAGCCCGTTCGATACCCTCGCTAGGTTCAGGTAATACTACAAAAGTGCAGAGAATGTTGTGAAACAAGCTGCTGATGCCAACACAGGCTATACTCAGTCGAGCACGACTCCCTTCATCCTAACCCCAAGTAATGTGTCAAGTATGTGCTCTTCCCCATTCAGATCTATGATAACCTCAATCTCTTGTTTGCTTTTTTGTGGCTTATAATACTTAAACTGTAACCTGTGTGACAAAATATAAGGGTGGCTGGAGTCCAGGAAAATGGGGGACAGTTTACCTTTCTCTGTCATGTGCTTCAGTGTCCATGTGATTGGAATGGGCTGGATATCTGAGGGAGCTGCCATCTGATGCTTATCTGTTTGACTGAAAATCACCTAGACCATTTCCCCACATATACCTCCCACATCCTCTCATTCTTAGCTCTCTCTCTCTCTCTCTCTCTCTCTCTCTCTCCAAACACACACATACACTCACAGGCCAGGCTTCTTGCTGACACTCATGTTCAGACAATACTGCATTCAGGTTTATACACTGGACAAAATATGTCTCAAATGAACACTAAAGAAGCACATGGTAAAGATAGCATTTACATGCAAGCTTTTAGAGCGACCCTGATCAAATTATGTGTATACGTGTCAACTTACCAATACAATGTTTTATTGACACACACTTTCACATTTTATGTGTGACCGGGTTAAGGTGGATTGAACCGTGTCGATCATCACCGAAATGGACTTTCACGAAGGCTCCTTACATCACTACAGCATTAGTGTGCGGCCCTAAAGCGGGCAATAAAAGCTAAACTTACCGCAGTCCTCGCACAACACGCTCTCTACATCCTTCTTTAGGTCCGTTCCGCTGGCGTCTAGTGGAGCAAACGATGCCTTGAATACTAACGGCTCAGCCGTTGGGTCCATGAAAAAGATATACCTGTGGTCTTTCTCCACATTGGTGCACGGGGCCTCGGAACCGAAGTCCCCGACGGTAACGAGCTGCTCCCGCTCGAGTCCGCCGCTGTTCACGGGCCACACATCCAGCACTTTGACATTCACACTGTACGGCTCCCGGGAGACGTTTTCCGGTGACGAGCGCACCTCGCCCTCGATTACCACGGCGGATCGGTACGCCTGGTCCTGGAGGGAATTGAGACTCGGGGCGTAGCAGGCGAAGGAGACCCCGATGACCAGCATGGAGAAATGCACCGGATCAAGCCTCATGCCGTCGGCCGTGGCTCCGCGGTCGATGGGCGCGTTGCTGCAGTGCTGGGGCGGCTGAGGGGCGCGGATGACGGAGCGGGGTTGAAGTGGGAGACTGCGAATAGGCTCCGATAGCAGGGCAGAGCGGCAGACCTTGCGTAAGTGTCCATGCCATCTGTGTCTGCCGCTTTCCCCATACGATTTCAGATGGGGACACACTAGCCTAAGAACCGGAAACGACCCGGTTCTGCATGGTTAAAATTCTGGCTGCTGCATTCTCCTTCAACCCGTTTTTTTCTTCCTGAAACGCAATACAAGACTCGTAAATTACCCTCTTGTTGAAACCAGAGGTTCTGCATGAAGCCTCTATCCTCTCTCTACAACAAATGTCATCGCATGGGTGGGCGCATAGACTCTAGAAGCAAAAGGGTTTTCAGATTCCGCGCACAGAAAGCATTAATACGCACACACACAAGGTCGGTCTATGGTCCAGTCTCAGAGACAGAACACCGATTCCCTTTTTTGCCAAAATACGGAGACGAAAAATATAGCTGTTATCCGGTTATCCGGTGAGGCGATGCAACAGCGCGCTCCCTCCAGCCGCGTCCCCTGCACCCCTCAAACGCGAGCGGCTTACGTGAGCAAACATCACCTGCCCGGACACTGGCGTCCGTTAGCCTTTCCTGCGCAAACACACTAATGACCGGAGCAGCCGCGCGCCCAACACCCAACAGACCACTGACCGAACCGCCGGGAGGCAGAACCACATGTGACCATTAGAGCTTCGCAGTCTCAGTTCGGTTATAGAACAATCCGCGCACACAGCAGACCAGCCCTAGTGCGTATATCCTACTGAATCACTGAGTTGTCCACGAGTGTCAGTTGGTAGAGACACTATAGGCTACACTGCGGATGGTTGCTGATGACTAACGCTGCGAAAATCTCTGAATGGATTCAAACCGTGAGTTTTGGAAAACGGTGAGCCAGTCCAACCAGAGGCCACTGTTCCAAAAGGGAGACTTAGGACACCTTTAAGACATCCACTTAATAAAAGACACCCGCATAATCTTTTGCACGGGCAGCAAGTCTTGCAGGTTGAGTTTGAAGATTAAAGGCTGGTGCGTGTGTGTGGCTTCGAACACTCAGCATGTTGGCACACGTGAGGACCATATCGAACAATGGGGGGCTGGGGAAGCACAGGAAAAAATATCCCTAGCAACAGGGTATACATCTTAATGTTTTTTTCTTCACTGAACCCCCCCCCCCCCCCTCCCCCCATGTGACGAGAGCCTGCACATGCTTGAGCTTACGGTGGCCATGAGGCACCACTCTGCTTTATTCGCCAATTCTCCTATATCCCCTCCCCCTTAAATGCATCAATCAATCAACTCGTTCATTCACGATTCCCTCCTTCGCTGTTGCTGCTGAACCTCCCGCCCTTCCACAGAGGTCAAAAAGCGTGCGCTGTCCCCGGTGCTGAAACCCAGACAGAATCGTGAGGATCAGTGTGAAATGAACAGATACTTTAACCCAACACTTGTTAACGCACACCACGCATTATGGTGCTCAAGATTTTTCCAAGTTTTCTCCACCAGACCCCAATCCTACGCATCTACGCCCCCCACCGTAGATGCGTACAATCACCTCAATTCATTTAAGAATACTTCACGCAAGCTACACTGGTCGCTGTCTGTGGTGCTGAATGTTCGTCATACCAACAAAAATAATAGGCTACAGAACCAATATTTTATGATCCAATACCATAAAATATCTCAAGATTTGGCGATAGATGGATAATCCGTCCATCTCTCTCTAATCTACTAACCTGGACCCACCATCCATTCTATCAATGTCAGTCAATTTATCGGCTCAGCATCCCCCATCCACCCAACGACTTCCTCTCACATAGATTTGAAAGGATTCGACAAATGTTAATTGAAGAACTACTTTATGCTCCCTCTGAGGAGCCCCCAGAACACAGCACGTGCACTGGCGTTAGGCTTTTTTACGTTAGGGGGAATCCATTGACAAATCAGTCGTTCGTCAGACAACTTTGGCTTTCCATTGTGCTTAAAATCCACCCGAAAGACATGTTAGACGCATCTGCCTAGTAATGCAAATGAATGTGAATCATAGTCTAAAATCATAATTAGTCATGCTGTCACATGCGTATTTTAAAGTGGAAACAATGCCGTTACGTGTGAATGTATTCCGCGAAACTCTGCATAACATATGCGCAACCGTGATCGTCTTGAACGCACCCTTTTCATACAGTAATATGAACTACAGTACTTTCATTTTTTCTACTCGTTCCTTTCTCGCGATAGAGGCGAAGTGGTTTGACGGGCAGTCGAGGTTGCAGTAGGCAGAGGGAGACGGTGGAAGGTAAGCAGGGAGGCAGCATCATGGCGGACAGAGACAGTGGCAGTGACCACGGAGGGCCCACCGCAGGCCCTGGCTCGCTGCCTCCGGGTACGATGGGCGCAGCATCTCGACTGCAGCACGACACGGAGGAGCTCGCATCCAAGCGCGTCGACATTCAGAACAAGCGCTTCTATCTAGACGTGAAGCAGAATGCGAAAGGCCGCTTCCTAAAGATAGCCGAGGTCGGAGCTGGGGGAAATAAGAGCCGCCTCACTCTCTCTATGTCAGTGGCCGTTGAATTCCGCGATTATCTCGGGGATTTCATCGAACATTACGCCCAGCTGGGCCCAAGCAACCCTGACATTGTGCAGGACGAGCCCCGGCGGGCGCTCAAGAGTGAATTTCTGGTGCGAGAGAATCGGAAATATTACATGGATCTGAAAGAGAACCAGAGGGGGCGGTTCCTTAGGATCCGTCAGACCGTTAATCGGGGGCCCGGATTGGGAAGCGCACAAGGCCAGACCATCGCGTTACCAGCGCAGGGACTCATTGAGTTCCGCGACGCTTTGGCCAAACTCATCGATGACTACGGTGTGGACGAGGAACCGGCAGAGCTACCCGAAGGCACCTCCTTGACTGTCGACAACAAGCGTTTCTTCTTCGACGTGGGCTCCAATAAGTACGGAGTCTTCATGCGGGTCAGCGAGGTGAAACCTACGTACCGGAACTCCATCACTGTTCCGTGCAAAGTATGGTCCAAATTCGGCAACACGTTCTGTAAATATGCGGAGGAGATGAGGAAGATTCAGGAGCGGAGTAGAGAAAAACGAGCATCCGAAATGCTACCAGAAGGCCCGCACGGCGACGAAGGAGAGGATGATTGACTGATAGGATTAAAGCAAAAAAAAAGAGAAGAAAGAAAATGCATACATAACAAGAACTGACTTAAAAATCGGACTTTTACTGTAAAATAGAAAGAAAGAATTCCAAGGGAATCACCCCCGACACAATCTCCACACTACACAGACTGGCAGTATTCAAACCTCGCTCATACTGGATGTCACCCAACCATTTTAACAGTAAGCCGCTGCTATCAGTAACTGTTTGAACTGTAACATATGAACTGTTTCCTACTTGATTTAAATGACAATGAACAGAGTGTTTATATCTCTATAAGAAACTTCAGATTTTGCACACGTCAAAGTTATTTCGAAAAATCTTTTCAAAGTGCAAATAGATATAAATCAGAAGGTATGTGGAAAATGACGGTCTTTATGTAAACCAACATTTGACATCAGCACAAAGAGAATATAGCCTATATTACGGAGTTAACGAAACCAAAATTTGAGACCAGATATTTAGGGCCTAGTTAAGGTACGCAGAATAAAAATGAAAGCGCTCTCCATTTAAGTGTATGAATTGCAGCAACGCACAGGCTGTAACCACCTGCCAGTATGCGTAGGCTATACAGTATATCTATTTTTTAAAGACAGTAGACCAAGTAGTCTTTAATTTGGTAAAAAAAAAAAAATGTTGTGATGAAAGCGTTTTTAACATGTCATAGCCTACATTATGGAAAGAAAAGTCCACATGGTTAATATGCCTACTTTTGCGCTTCAAGAAATGAGATCAATTCATCTCTATTATTGAATATCAACCCTGCACCATGTCCATCAAAACTTGGACCGATGGTTAAATGAAAAAGTGCTAACTTAGATGTACTAATTATGATTTTGTGAATCAGCTGTATTTAAATCCTTATAAGATGCCCACGTTTTCTGTGGGTGAGTTTTCATTTCGGGAGAGGGAGGGGGGTTATGGAGTTGGGGGTGGGGGGGGGGGGGTACCAAAAGATGTTCACCTGTGGGAGCGCGAGGCGCGCGTAAAAAAAACAAAACAAAACAAAAAAGACGCAGCGCGCGCGGCTGCATGTTGAGCCGCGAAGCGCATCCTCTCTGACGTCAGAACAACCTGGTGCCTTATACACTCCACTCGTTTACGTGTTTCACATGGTCGGTGACCTCGACCACTGTATGTTTTCATTTGCGAGTGCTGAATGGCCAGGCTACCTCTAAAGGTAGTGCTATCTTTGACAACACCAAAAAAAAGCCAAAATCTGGGAGGCTTCCTGGAGTTGAGCTGTCTTCCCTTGATTAGGTGAGGGAAGGATGGCCTCCAACAAAGCAGTGGCAGCACTAAATGTGAGCATGGATCAGTCCATCTTAATGTGAGCATGGAATAGTCCATCTTAACAGAGGGGGTCTGCACACCTATACCATGTATAAACCAGACAGGTTGGACGTTTAAAGGGATGCGCTTGATAAGAGCCAGCCCCATGCAGTGTGAAGCTTAGTGGATGTAGGCCCAAGGCCAAGGCAGTATCTCTCTATGGTGCTACAGGCCCTGAACTTCCTGGGGCTCGCCGCTCGGATTCCTCACTTTGCAGTTTATTTGATTTCCTCAAAGTTCCTCCACATTACAGTGTCCTATAGAGGTGCCCTGAACCCTCGCACAGAGGGGTCGACCACTGGCACAGAGGACGTTTCATACTAGTGTGCAATATTGTACGTGCCAATCGTGGCATTGTATGTGTATAGACATAAAAAGACAGAAATGTATATGTGATCGCTATTTGAAAGCATGATGAGGTTGAACTCTGCATAATTCTTGCATTAATATTACTGAAATGTGAAGTCTTTCTCTGCACCTACTCCAAGTGAAAAGATGTCCGACTAGTGAGAGTTCCTGTCAGTCACTTTCCGTGCAAGTGGGCTCACCCTTGTGTCTGTTGAGTGTAGGCTAGCTCGGGTGTTCTCTGTCTCTATGTGGACTAACCATGACGACATGATACCGCCACATCACACAGGCCACATGCCACCTGAAGCACCTCTTCATCACTAAGGGATTTCTTCACGGCACAGCCGTCCATCCATCCACCCTCCCACCCACCCACCCACCCCGTACCCCATCGCCCCACCACAATGTTGCTTGGAAGAAGGGTGCACACCCAGTACCTTTTGGTGTATGGGTTTGTTGCCTGTTGGTCACTCAAGTTCAGCTACATTCACAGCCTGTTGCATCACAGTGACACAATGATGAGCATGTACATTTCGTGATAAGGTAAAGTCGACCATTACTCCCTGATCCAAGTTCAGATGACCTTCTCCCAAATCCCCACCGAAGTGGTTAAAGAGGAGAAAACAGAAAACCTATCATAGATAAGCCTCTTGGGAGGTCAAAACTGCAGATTCCGTCTGGGGACAGTCTTGTTCTGTCAATGACCCATCTCTGCTCTCCATCACATCCTCTGGTCAAAACTCCTCCAGTTATAGCGTTAGGTTTAGAGGATTAATTCAAAGCGTTGATTAACAATCATTCAGCCAGGTGGTTAACTATCAGCTTTATTTAAAGCATCCCAGGCAGACTGGGCACAGATTAGCTTAACCCAAAACCCCAGAGAGAGAGATTGAGAAACCTGGCTCATAGAGACACCTAGCAGGCTTAGAAAAGAAAAGAACAGGCAGCGTTATCCCAGTCTGGTGGTGCCAGCACTCAGGAGGTGGTAGAGGCTAAGTCTAAAGGCCCTCCGTGTCAGTGAAATAGCAAGATAAAACCTGGTACTACAAGGGCTACCAACACAGCCTGCCCCATGCCAGACTGTTGAAGAAGTAGAGACGCTCTATGTGTTGACTTCTATCTTTTTTTTTAAACGAAATATTCCTAAACACTGCCCCAGTTACCAGTTTTTTTTTATTTTTTAGAATTGCTGCAAATCTAACTAAGCCTTCAGCATTGTGGCCCCTTAAAAGAAGAGTCCAGCATTTACAACTTCTTCCATTTCAGATATGTAAGTTTGATGAAAGTTTGGCCTTTGATGTGAGACATAAAAACAAAAAATACATGGAAATTTAAGACTAATTTTTCACTCTCACAGCCAAAATCTAATGAGAGCCTAAATCTAATCTTACAACTCACCCTCTAGATCTGTATGCCTCGCTCTACAATACGCACACATTTATATTTTTACAGTTAAAGAAAAACGTTTTTTCCTGTATTATTTTGGCAGTTCACAAGGTGCTAATGGGTCAGTCCTGGAGTGGAGTAGTTCTACGTCACAACAGCGCAGTCTGTTGGTGCACATTGTCGGGTCGGAACCTGGCCTGCAGGTCAAAGCGGATGACGCGGCCATGTTGCTTGCATTGCACAGTAATCAATGGGACTCAATATGGTGTCCAGGTGGTGGTGTCATCACTCTTGTTATCTAAACAGTCAGTGACTGAACTTTTCCGGCAGGGTTAGTTCAGTGTATGTAGGAGTGCTCAATAGCTGTTTGCTGTTTGAGGAGAAAAAGAAAGAGTTTTGAATTTATGGCCTACTAGAGGTGCTTCTTTAACCTGTTTATACCCGTGGGAATGTGTATTTCTGACCACAGTGACAGCTGCATGAACATACTAAACCCCTCGACCAATCTCTTGGGGGGAGGGGAGGGGGGGGGGGGTTATCTCTGTCACTGTAAAATTCCAGAACAGATTTACCTTCCATTTTTATCTTATCAAGGTGTTAGAGACCTACAAATCTGTTTCAGTTTAATAAAAAAAAAACTATTGGGGTTCAGTGTTCGATGTGTTGCAGCATTTCATCGGCTCTTCAGAGTCACACAGACAGAGCCAACCACAGCCTCCGGTTGGAACGAACCGCTATGACTCATCATGAGCGTTGCTAGCTCACCACACCATTCTGTTTGCACATTATCCTACCCGATACCGAGTCCATCGTGTTTGCAGACTACATAGGCAACTGATGTGTACAGATTTAATAGTCATAGGGGAGGGGTCAATGCACAATGAACACAATGAACATATCCCATGTCACCATTAGGTCGAAGCCCATTACCATCCCCACATGAGATATGTTGTACCTTTCAAAATATTTTAACTGTGGTGTGTGTGTGTGTGTATATATATATGGTTTGTTATATATGATGATCCTCCTTTCAGAAAAATATAACATAAATAGGAAAAACATTGCTGTTTTTTTTCCTTTGTATTTTATACTTACAGAAAGCATTGAATAAAAATGGATAAATACTTGCACTTTAGATATATTAAGAAAATTTAATCTGCATATTATTTTTGATAGGGATATCACATTCAAAGAGTATAAATTACTTTCCAGGCTTTGTGACTATTGCTGGACAGAGATGTGATGAGTTCATCTTCTTATTGAAGTATATTTTGTCTGTGTTTCAGAAGGTTTACTAAAGTAAATTGCATGATAAAAGTAGTGCTACACCAATATTGTTATTTTTAGTTGGTAAAATATGTCTGAAAACTGTGATAACAATCCTCCTGTACCATGTTTAACTTCTCCCACCCCTTTCTAGAGAATTTCTTAACTGAATTATGGCCTTTCCTGACTCCATGAAGATGGTGCTTAATTTGGCTTTAACATCTATCTTCTCAACCGACTTCCTGACGTCACCATACCTTGCATCTTACTGTATACTTCATTACTTTCTGTTTATGTACTTTCACTACCTTATTAAATTTCTGTTGATGGCAAACTGTGTGCTGTTTTGTACCTTGTTGTTTTAATGTTGGAAAGCCTATTGTCGTCTGAAAAATGACTAATTGCAATAAAAAGTCATTCCTCATGTTTTTGTCTCGTCATAGCGTCTGAATACTAGACTACGGAGTCTCGAAAGGTAACAGATGATTGTGTTTAGGTAACATGTCTATCTTTAATATGGCGTGGAGAGATAATGCTCAGAATGTTACAAATGTTCAATCTTAAGGAGTAATTATAGGTGTAAATGTGATCTCGAAGAAGGTAAACCTGATCAAGGCGCGTGGACATTCTGGTTTTGCATCCATTATGCAAAATTAAGTTATCATACAAACATGGCGCTGTCCCTGGTGCTAGGCCCAGTCCCAAGAATGCCTGCTGCTGTTGTAGTTGTAGTTTTAGTGACTTAGTAGTTGTAGTTTTACTGACTTACCACATTTGACAGGTAGGTTCATTGTTTTATGCTGGTGTCCAGACTCTGGACTAGCTGGCCTGTCCCTTAGTCACACATCCTCCGTATGACTTAACCGTTAGAACACTGAACACTTTCCGAACACTTTCCTAATGTACACTAAAAAAGGCCAATGAATACTAAGCTACGGTATGCATGGCAACTGGCCAACATTGCCCACTTATAGTGGCCCAACATTAATTTGGCCTGATGAGTCTAGTCCAATGTCAGTTTCAAAGATGATGGATGACATTTTGAATTGAAAAATAAGACCACCAACATTTATATAAAAGCCGACTTTATGAAGCACTGACTAATAACCAGTAGATATGTCCTTTACACAGCATTTCATCCTAAAAACAAACAAAAACATTTCCAGATTCAGTAGGCTATTGACAACAAAGTGCTGTCAGGTTATTTGATTCTACTTCAATAAACCATATGGACGTAAGAGCAAACACGTTTTCCATTTGTTGTTTTCCAACAAATGGAAAACATTTTTCATTTTAGACAGGACCAAAAGGTTTATGCTCACAATGCTATTTTACAACAGCACAGTCCTACCCTAAAACATGAGGGAAATGTGGGGTAGCACAACAGCCAGACCAATGAATAGGAGCAACCTCAACGTCATCCAAGTTTTTTTGTTTTTGTTTTTTACAAAATGGCAGTTCTCAGTCCAAATTCCAGTTCAGTCGATGAAGGATCTCGGATCCCCGTCGTGTGTAACTACAAAACACAGTACACCTGTGTCCATGAGTGCTAGAAATTTCCGTACCGCTTTGATAATGAGGAAAAGGTGGAGATCGGGATGGGGAGAGAGGGAGAGATAGAGATGCAGCGAGTATGTTATGTTCAGACTCAAAGGGGACAGCATTGCCTGCATCTCTTCCTTGCTCATGCCCCTTCCCATCCTCCATAAGTCCTTCTTGTCAACCCATCAGTGGGTCTTGGTCTGACCTCTCCCCTGTGTAGCTGTTGACACCCACACCATGTTATTGTGGGGCTCCTCAGTCCAGTACCAATGGATTTCTTGACCTCTTCCAGCTGCTGCAGGCCTGCTGCTTGTGTCTGTAAATAGTCTCCTCAGTTTAATGATGAGGAAGATGAGGAAGATGATCAACAGAGCCGTTGTCTCTACTTCACTGAAACATGTCAACGATGTTAGTATCCGTTATGTTTCTGTTATGTTCCGTAACCCTTTACTTCACCCCCCTTACTTCACATCCCTGTCACAAACACACCCTTTTCCTCTTTCAATACCTTAGATCCCCCCACACACACAAGTACTTCAACCACCACATGATCCTCCCGACTTTCCAATCAAACAAATTCTGGTATGACATCATCCGTGTGAGACAGAGGTCATTGTATTTTCCAGGACAGAGGGGTTCTAAAACATGGGACAGTGCTTTTATTCAATCTGAGATCAAGTTCCATCATATCTCCTATCATATACCTAAAGCTCAGGCTGTATCTATAATAAATAAATAAATGGCAATAAATAAGTTACACAGTAAGGAGAGGGGGTTACAGCAACTCATATTTTTTTAGATAGTTCTTCCACAAATTGTAGGGTATACACCTTGGTCTGATCCACACTGATCCACATTCATGCTGCGTAGGGGCCTACAGGAAAGCCTGTAAGTAGCTCATAATTAGCTTGTAACTAGATCAAAACTAGCTTGCCCTTCGACACTTGCTGTGTGTGCAACAAGGACACCTTTTCACCTCAGGCTCTTTAAAAGGCTGGCAAGAAGAAAAGTAAAACTAAAGGAGGTCTCAGGGATGTCCTAAAGTCACGCTCATTCCAGAACTAAGAAGAAAAGTGCAGAAGATCCATAGGATTCCACCAGGATGCTGTTTGTGGGACATTCTGTATTTGCTATCTCCCTCTGTATTTATACCTAGCCTGACAACACTGGACTCATGCAGACTTCCAGGTTCAGCTCCATCTGCTCTATGCTACCTCCCTCCCCCTCTGATATCATTCTAGCCTCCGGGTCAATGGTCAATTTGGCACGAGTCTTACTTTCAGAGGTGACCGCAGTGCCAGCAACTACAGTTTTGGGAAAAATAAACTAAAATAATGAATACTTATCAAAGATTTTTCTGTGCAATAATATACGGAAGATTCCGAGGTTGAGGGCAAGGGGAGCTACAGGAAGTGTGGGGAAAGCGGACGTTTGTTTCAAGGGCAGGGGTCTCCCCTCAGCTGCGCTGGCCAGGGGTGGTGCGTCCGGCAGCCCTGCCGTTGAGGCCGTGCGCTTGGCTGATGGACGGGGAGGACTGGGTCTTCCGGAGGTAGCCCTCGCGACCGCCGCGCCCCTCTGCGAGTCCACCCATCATGCTGGCCTCAATCTTCTCCAGGTCGTCTGTCTCCGCCCGCTGTTTGGCCTGCAGCAAGCTGATGTAGGTCTCGTACCGACTCTTCTGCTCCGCGGGACAGGTGACCAAATCAAATACACATTTGATCAGACAAAATGACTGTATATACACTATACAAATGTTTACATATGAATATGTGTATATATGTATGTGCGTATGTTTTTATGTACAGTATGTACAATGTTTGTAAAGTCTGTACAGTACGTATGTAACAAGTGAGGAATGTTTCACCCCTTGAAGTTAAATTCCATACATCTTTACACACACAGGCTAGAACAATATAGCACAAGTAGCTGTGGTTTGTGGTGCGTGTGTCCTACTAAGCCGTACCTCGTATGTGAGGTAGTGCTCTTTGAGGCGAGACTCCTCCCACTCCCTGCTCTTGGGAGAGGGCGGGTTCCTCTTGTGTTCCTCCACCTCCGCACCCATCTGCTTCAGCTTGCTCTCGTGAGACTGCAGCTGTTCCTCCTGCACCAATCACAACCCCCCGTCAGCCACAGGGCAAAGGAAAGAGCAAATGGAATCCATTATCCATGTAACAAGCATGTTTTTGTAGTGACTTGACAAGATTTTTTTATAGAGTATAGAGTATGTACATTTTCATACGCTGTATGACTGAGAGTCAGAGGCAGTGTTTGTTTGAGTTTGTCGGCCTGTTTAGGCCAACCATAACCACACGTGTGTGTAAGCGTATGTAGTGTGTGTGTGTGTGTGTGTGTGTGAGTACCTGTGTGTGTGTATGTGTGTGTGAGTACCTGTGTGTGTGTATGTGTGTGTGAGTACCTGTGTGTGTGTATGTGTGTGTGAGTACCTGGCTGAGTCTTGTGGACGAGCAGGGCAGCAGCGGACGGCAGAACTTCTTCATGGAGCCGATGGCGGCAGGGAAGGCAGGGGCGGAGAACAGAGCTGCTACAAGGTTGATCCTGAAGATCCACGACATCATTTCCTCTTCACTCCTACAGGATGTGTGTGTGATGGGCGGGGGGGGGGGGGTTAGGAATAGACAGGTGGAGGTGAAATGACAAAAAAGTTGAAAAAAATCTTACTTGGACGTAAGATGGGTAAAGAACGTCACAATTTACTTGGAAAAGATAACAAGATTCTGATGCAATAAGCTTTTGACAGTGAAAAGGAAATGAATTGTACTGCTGTCACACACAAAAAAACTGATCTGTATTTAGTTTAATTTTCCTGTAAAGTGCATTGTATAGCAACTGCAATGAATGAAGGGTACAATAAAGAGACAAATTGTGTTTAGCACAGGCAGTCATCAGACACCTACGGGGCCTGTAGCAGGAAGACCCTCCAGTCGGAGGTCTTGAGCTTCAGGACATTGGCTCGCTTGCTGTAGTCGCTAGCAGGCGTGGCCAAGGCATGGTGGATGCGAACAGCGTTCTTCAGGTCCACCTCAGACAGGTCGGCATCCGGCTTGTACTCATCCTGGGAAAACGACAGACTTGTCAACAGACAGGATACACACAACATTAAGGGGTAGGGTGTGGGGATGTGGGGGGGTCGGGGAGGGATTTTGTCGATAAACACATCCGGCCAACAGGGGGAGACTCCCACTCTGAGGAATAAGTGTGTAAGAGTGGTGGTGATAGTCGTAAAAAGACAGTCACACCATTCAACACACACATACACACACACACACATACAGGCACAGACATACAGCTACCACTGCTGCATCCGGCTGTGACTGCAGTGGTAGAACTCTGTTTCTATGGCAACGGGGGGTTATTTGGTACCTTCTGTAGATAAAGGATCATCCCCTTTAGAACCGCATAGAACTTCTTCCATCCTCTGCGTCCTCGTGGGGCTGGGGAGAAAGAGAGGGAGAAAGATAGAGTGAAGGAGAGAGAGAGGAATGGAACCGACCTCTACACCAATTTTTCCCAGTATATTGTACTTCAGTTCAGGTCCTGTGTGTAAGACAATGTAAAACATGTCACAAGTAGTCATTGTGTTTGTGTATTTGTACTCACTGCGTTTGCCATCCATGTCGGCGTGGCTCTTGCGCGTTAGCACTCCGTGTTTGTATGTGACCGCATTAAGCAGGATAGGAATGGCGATGAAAGGGTTATTGCCGTCCGTTACCCTGGCAACCCGCTTGCTCCCACCCTCACACTGCTCCTCCACCAGCTCCGACAGACTCTTTCTTAACTCCTCCTCCTCACTATGCACACACACACACACACAAACTTTCAGCATAACTCAAATAGGTAGAGGACCTATGCCTGAGGAAAAACAATAAAGACATGGATACTTACACTGCCCATTCCAGCTTTTCATTCTTTATTGAGTTGTACAGCACCTGAACAGGAGGAAAGAAACAATTCCGTTCAGATTTCAAAGGGTTGCCAGACCATTGGGGGTTGCCAGGTTTGGATCCTGACCAGAGGTTACATTAGTGGGATGGGACAATCGTGATGAGGCCAGGGCCAGGCTGACATTGGGTGATAAATTTCCTCTCAGCCTGACGATTTTACCTTTAATAGGTCTTTAGGGAAATCTTTGCCATCGTTCAAGCCGTCCAAATTACTGATGAACTGCTGGCAAGACATCTTCTTACCAATGTTCTAAGGAGAAGACAAGGAAAAATATAAAAAGTTAATCTCAAAACTTCAAAAACATAATCTTACAAGCATTTAGTGTAGATGTGCATTGATTTATATAAACCTTTGTCAACATTTTTAACCTTTTTAAAAGTTATTAGAAAAAAGATCCTTGTCGATAAATATGAATTTCACCACTGGGTGTCAGTGTTGTGATGCTAGAGTGTTGGTAGGCAACCTAGTATCTCTATGAGTCGCAAAGAGTTTGAGTGTCAACAGACAGAGGATGTATATTTTATTGTATTCGATATATGGCTGGCGAAGGCATCACTTACCACCTATTAAGATTAGACAGAGGCCATGATTCCAAGTTGGTTAAGAGAGAGGTACATAGAAGGACATAAAAGGGAAAGCGAGGGAGAAAGAGAAATGGAGAGATGGAGAGAGTTATAGGGAGGACCAGTTGGAAAACAGAAGCTTGTAGAAACATTCCATCTACTGTACTGCATGCATGTTGTGTTAGTATACAAGGCCCTCACACAGGCGAAGGAGCAAGACATGACAGAGAAGGAAGGGACAGCAGAAAAGAGAGGGCGAGAGACAGAAAGAGGACAGTATGTAGGACAGGCAGGGTAGAGACAAGGTGAACAATGCCAGAGGCTAGGAATGGTGTTATCGTCGATACTGCACATAACTTGTGTGCTATTTACCATCGTAGACAGTTGAGAGAAAATACTATGTTCTCTTGTTTTAACAGTAGAAGTATTTTTCTTTACCAATATGACAAGGATATGTACGTGATTTATTTAACATTTACTCATATACCAATGGACCTTTAAAGACCTTTCTCTCTCTACAGAGATCAAGCGCGTGGCATAGAAGACACCTTTGCTCTCTTTACAGTTACATAAGAGAGAGTGAAAATCAACTGGTGTGTATACAACGTCAAATGTTAGTTGGAATTCTTTGTTGCTTATCATTTACTTAACGTCATTAACGTCATGATACTCCCAGCTGTTATTTCTGTCAATAACAGTCTTGTACATACATGTCCATGTAGATCCGTGTTGAGCAGCATCAGGGCACAGGTTAACGTATGTGCACCGTCTGATAAGGGAACAACACAAGATCCTGAAGGTCAAACTTAAATGTCACAGACGTCATTCTCTGCGACATGGCAACAAATAGATTTATAAAAGGAAAAAAATGCCATCCTCTGGAAACAATACTCATTTGTGTGACCAGTTAATATGTATTTATATTAAAGTGTGTCAAATCATCCATTATATTTCTGACACTACAGCCATTTAGAATTGGTTCTCCAGCAACACCATATTATCTATTCTCTTTCACTTTTATCTCTGTCAGAAAACTATTAATAATAACCACTATCATTTACAACATATCATAATCATAAATATTAGTTGTCTTCATTATCCAAAACCATACCACCCCATCAACATCATTAGTCTTTAGCACTATCACCACAATATCATTATCACCACCACCACCATCATCATTATTATCATCACCATCATAGTCTTCACCATCATCCTCATCATCACCCTGACATCGACCCTTGCCTTCGGAGGTGAGCGTCTGCTGGTTGCAATGGCAGAAGCGTTTGGAGAAATGGACCAGAACCCTCTCTCTCTCCTGGGTCTCCCCCATCAGAGGAAAAGCCTTCAGGAAGTTCCTGTCACACAGAGAGGTTGCCAGGGTCAACATGTGGACAGTGACTCAGGAGTAAGCATGTTATGTAATCGAGTTATGATTCTGCTTGCCTTTCCTGAAGTGTGACAATGGTCTTTATTTTAAAATAATTCTCTGCATTAGTAAGGTATTCAAAGATTTTAAACCACTAGGGAAATATACAAGTTAACAGTTAAGATATAAGATTGTCAAATCTGAATGAATGTATTGGTCCCAGAATGCATTCTGTCCTACCACACAGAGATATCTATGCAACGCGTTAATCTTCATACTATAACCGTGCAGTTACACATGAACTGTATATTAATACAAAGGTTACTGTATAATATATGTATATTCCAATTCACAACTCAGCGTGCCACGTGACTGCTGCAGAAAACTGTTCCAGGGTGATTAGCATGAGGCTAATGCTTAGTGAGCAGTTGTGAGTGGGAGAGTGCTGACGGTGTTGGCTGCTGCCTACCTCAGGGCTCGGTCCAAAGACAGGCCAGAGAAATCAAAGAAGCTCAGGTACTCTGACGCCACCTGCTGGCTGAAATCGTTACTACGCCAGAGAGAGAGGGGGAGGGAAAGAAAAAGGAAAGAAACAGAAATGGGGTAAAGTAGGATTATAAAGAATACAACATGTAGTATGTCAAATGAGTTGTATGTTACTAAACACTATTGGGTGTGATTCTGCATGAGTGTGTGCGTGTCACCAACTTCTTGCCCAGGTGTCTCGCCACATCGCATCGTTTGAACCCCTCCAGGTAGAACAGCCGCTTGGCCAGGCGCTTAGCCGCGTCACAGTCGGCACGGCAACCGTTTGCGAGCGTGTCAGTGCTCCCATGTTCCAGCGTTTCCAGACTGCCCAGGTCTGACTCAGAGTCCGACAGCACGTCTGTGAGGTTAGCATCGCTGAGAGAGGAAACCCACACTAAGTTATCAGAACACTTACATAGCTACCCTCACACAGTATACTCACGTGCAGTTTAATGGGACATAACCTTATGATTATACAATATAATAATACCCACAGCGAGAAGTGGTCAAATCAATCAAATGGTTACAGATACACACTCTTTCGAGGAAACCAATATTATTATTTTAGTTTGTTTCAAATGCACATTTGAACACCGAGCAATGTCTGATATTCTTGGTAAAAGAAGGTAATGTCATTACTTGCGTTTACATATTCTAACAGTCCTGTTGGGGACAAGAGGGTAATGCATGACTAATAATTCTTCTTGTATCCCATAAAATCTTGCATGGTTGTAAACAAAAGTAGCCATAAACACCGATATATTACCATGTTCAATAGACAACATCCCATATCCTTCCATGCATCCTCCATAGATGATTTTGATTTTTTTGCATAATCTGATTACACCAATTGCATTACTCTCTAAATTCAATATGCTTGGTTGCTGTGGATACGGCGGAACCAGTGTCCAAGTATAGGACAGACAGGTCGAAATTACTGCCCCTCCCAGTTTGATGTCTCCTACAAATTACCCACAGTGCTCTCTCCTCCCACAAAAGCAGGCAGGCCTCCACTCTCTTTCTCTATCTCTCCCTCACTCATTCACTCACTCACTCTCTGTCTCTCTCTCTCACACACACACACACACACACACACACACACACACACACACGCACACACGCACACACACACACACACACATCATACACAATATGTATGGCCATGCATCCACAACTGCATACATACACAATATTTCTTCCATATAAGGTGTATTAATGCAACGTCTAAACCCATGCTGATAAATTCCAGACATTTCTTCATTCAGCAAACACAGTGCATCTACACAAATATTTAAAGCTCATATCAATCACTGGCCTGTAGTGATGCAGAGGTCCCCAAAGGTGTTGTGCCATGAGTATGGCACACACACACACACACTATTTTTACCCTTCAACTATTTATGAAGCAAGAGGAAAACTAAATATCTCCCTGTACCAATAAAACGATGTTGTCTGTAAGATCATAATTTCATATCCTCAGGCCCCATATATTCAGCCAGTGCTACTTGAAGTGTGTGTGTGTCTGCCTAAGTTCTGGCATGATGTACATTATGGGCATGAGACTGCATGTCAATGACTCACATGGTAATCTTTCTGTCTTGGCTGTGTGTCATCTTTCCCAATGCTTACAAAGGTGTGCCTGGATGAAATATATGTGTGTGTGCACCCGTGTTTGCCTGCATGCTATATTTGAATAACTGTGTACTGTACAACAGTTTTAATGTGTTTGTGCCTTTGGGTAACTGCTATACATATTGGGCATTTTCATAAGAGTGTGTGGATGACGGACCAGCCTGCAGGCATGTAATTCTGGAATTGTGTATTGAGTTAGTAAACATGACTAGTTGGGTGTGTGCTTGTTTCATAATCCTGCCAGGTCATTTGCTGAAGCTTGTAGTTGCAATACTATCAGGATGGTCTTGATCTACCATTACACAGTGACAACAAAAAACGTTCGAAGATAACACTCCAGTAACACCCTAAAATCCCGCTGAATAACTGCCATTCTACATTGTGTACATGACAAAAATAGAGAGAATGGAATCATAATCAAAAAGAAACACAAAACGAACAGGCCTTGAACAACAATGTTGCTGCCGTCTTTGGGGGGGGGGGGGGGGGGGGGGGGGAGAGATAACAACATGCCGGGGAATCAAAGTCTAGAAAAAGACAAAATATATTGATCCATGTTGCCAAATCGCTGAATGAACCCTGCAAAGAACCCGTGCAATTGGGCTAAAATAATTATCTTACACGTACACACTAAAACACTATCCCACGTCTTCTCAATTAAAGTTGATGACATCAAAGTCTGTCCTTGTGTCATTTTTATTGGAAAAGTAAATCAATATTTTACTGCGCGTTAACAATGAGCTGTATTTACATGACTGGATAACATAAATTATTTTAAGACTAAAATATGGTCCCACCTTGGGGGAAAACTTACAGGAGTTCGAGAAGAAAGTCAAAATGTACATCATATTCCTCTTTCCACATTGTAGTTCCCGCACTCGAGGAAAGGAATCAGTGTCAAAGAGCGCGCGACATCATCCAGCGGTGGTCGGTAAAATCCAGCATTTGTTCCATATATGTATTTACCTAAAGAGGCTTAAGCAATCACTAGTCAGTCTATCCACATAGCGAAGGGACACGAATCCTCGCATGTCAATTCGGTTTTACAGAACTCATAGTTATCAAACTTATTTTGATAAAGCTAGGCTACATTTCCAGTTAGAGTGAATGGGGTTTAAGTTTTTTCTTTCGAAGGCTTAGATCAGGCTTCAGACTGAAAAGGATGTGAGGGGCGGAGCACCCGACCAAAGAATCAAACTAATTACATATGTTCCTGAATGTTGCCGGTACATTGCACTACATACTGCTTTTGATACAGAATCTCTCAAGGCTCTTAATCCCTGAGGCTATACAGAGATGTATGTAAGATGTCATGTAACTGTGTAACGTCCAAGGAATATCCTCCAGAGTTTTCTATCTCTTCAGTTTCTTTCGAATGTGCATTGTGTTGCCCACTCTTTCTGACTCACATCCCAAAAGCAGGAGAGATAATATTTCAGTGTCATGGATAAAAATAACTGCACACAACCCATCACACACACATTGACCCCTCCACTCATGCACACACACACACGCACACACACACACACACACACACACACACACACACACACACACACACACACACACACACACACACACACACACACACACACACACACACACACAGTGGCAGATTTGAATCACCCTCTGACGAATTGCTGCATGTTTTCCTTTAAATTCTTCCATTCTAATCTTGAGGAATAGTGGGTGAGAAGAAACAGGAAGAAAGGAAGGGGTAGGCACTGATGGAGGGCTGAGGGGACCGATGGTGAGAGAGATGAAGGGAGAGAGACAGATAAGGTGGGCTGAGGAGAAGACAGGGGCTCCTTCAAAGGAACCTTATCGAGCCTGAATACTCCAGGTGGGGCACCTGTCAATGCCTCAGCTGCATGTACATCTGGGAGGGAGAGAAGGAGAGACAGGGGGAGAGTGATAGAAAAATGGAAAGTGTTTGTGTAAGAGAGAGTGAAAAAGAGAAAGAGTAAGAGTAAGATAGAGAGAGATTAAGCCACACTGGGAAAACACTGGGAAAACAATGACAATGGGCCCGGATCACCAAACTGAAGCAGCAACAGGATACTGTCATTAACAAGGAGATGCATATCAAAGCTCCGGAGAGCAAAGTGCTCACATAACCAAGACAGCTCACGAGTACTAACACTAATACTCATTGGCTTCTTCCGCATTTTTTCTAGCCATTCCGCCCTCAGAGGTAGAGAGAGAAAAACAGAGACACAGCTACAGGCAAACGGATACAAACATTTGCCCTTGGAGCGTTTGAATCAAGCTGTTCATTTCTGGCCCTGGATGGGTAACGCAGGTCCGGGTGGAGAGATACATATAAAGCACTTCCCAAGTCAAAAGCAATGATACAGCGGGAAAAAGAGTTGTCAGAGGACACAAAAGGCATGCTAAAAATAGATGGATGGGAATAAATCCGTGGAAACGATGTGGCGTGATCCTCCCCTCTTCCTAGGCTAGTGTACGTGTGTGTGTCTGTGTGTGTGTGTCTGTGTGTGTGTGTGCAGGCCTTGATGCCAGAGGATTACCTATGGGGAATAGAACCCCCAGAGTTGTATTCCTTTCGGGGAATAGAACCCCCAGAGTTGTATTCCTTTCGGGGAATAGAACCCCCAGAGTTGTATTCCTTTCGAGTGACACCCACAAGGACAGGGACACATCTCACTGCTGTATTTGTGTGTGGGTGTGTGTTATGTGTTTATCAGCAAAACATGTGTGTGTTCGATAGACATGGAAATACGAAGGAAGATAAATAAGAGTCACTGAGCGCGTGTGTGTGCGCATGTATTGCTACTATCTATGTTTGTGTATGCCTATGCACCATTTTATGTGTACGCCTGCATGCTTGGGTATGTGAACATGTGTGTGTGTGCGTGTGTGCGTGTGTGTGTGTGTGTGCGTGTGTGCAGCTCAGCGTGCAGCATGGCGTATATGTGAAGAAGATTAATCTTAAAGAAGGCGTTGTCTCTGTGCTATAGATGCTGCAGACTCTGACTTTTATCTGGCATCGTCTCTAGCCAGCCCACAGGGGAGCCCTGCTCACCCAGCACACTTCCACTGGCTGCTGCATAACGACAGCCTACTTACTGTAGCACAGCATCCGGCAGCAGTAGGCTCATTCACCAACATAGCCCACTTAAGATGGCATCTGCCTGTCTGTGTTTGTGTGCGTAGTCTCTGACATCTCCAGAGCCTCCTTCGCCAACAGAGCATACTTAACGCAGGATATGTGTGAGAGAAAGAGAGCGTGCGTTTATTAAGGGTTGTTCGAGAGGGTTGGTTTGTGAGAGGGAGTGTATGTTTGTGGCTATCAAATGTCATTCAGACATATTTTTCAGCAGTCATCTCAACCAGGTAATACTAGGCTGCTGTTCTCTTTAAGCTGTGTGGGAAAGCCCCCCACCCCAGACACACAGCCACACACACACACACAGCAACACACACACACACACAGCAACACACACACAGCAACACCCACACACAGGAGTTAAACCTGCAGTCCTGGCCAGAATAAGAAGGATTGAAGGTAGGTGGTCCTCTATTCATGTAGATTTAGCACTGCTACAGAACAGAATGGATTAGGGCTAAGCTTTAGCCCCAGCCCCAGCCTCCAGCTCCAACCTCCAGCCTCCAGCCCGAGCCTCCAGCTCCAACCTCCAGCCTCCAGCCCCAGCCTCCAGCCCCAGCCTCCAGCCCCAGCCTCCAGCCTCCAGCCCCAGCCTCCAGCCCCAGCCTCCAGCCTCCAACCTCCAGCCTCCAGCCCCAGCCTCCAGCTCCAACCTCCAGCCTCCAGCCCCAGCCTCCAGCCTCCAGCCCCAGCCTCCAGCCTCCAGCCTCCAGCCCCAGCCTCCAGCCCCAGCCTCCAGCTCACTTGTGTCAGTTAGTCAGTTTTCAGCTTTCATGGAGGCAGAAGCTGACTGGCTGGTTGGTTGGCTTAATGACAGGAGAGGTCTAAAGACAGATTGACTGGCCACTGACTACTGACTGAAAAATTGGCAGCCTTTAACTTTGAAGTGACAGACACACAAGATAACTGTCTCGACAGTCGGGGGGGGGGTGACTAATTTGACTGACTGCTCGTCTGCTCTGCAGCTGCTCTATCCTGCGGAGATAAAGACTGGTTACCCACAATCCCCATCAGTGTCAACACCATGGTTACCAGCAGGGATGAGGAGATCCAAGGGTGGGAGGAAAGAAATGTAGAGAGGAGAGGAGAGGAGAGAGGCTGCTGAGGATTAACTTGACAGTGAGAGCATTAGAGAAATGAAGAGTAAGAAAAACAAGTGATGCAGCAAAATAAGGAGAGGGATGAGAAGAGTGAGACGGAGAGGCAAGGATGGAGTGGGAAAGATGTGTGGACAAGGATCAATAGATGGTCTGGGCAAATAAGAAAGATATGATAACAGTGTAGTCTAAACAAATAGGACTATCATGTTCCTCTCCAAGATTCTAGAACTAATGGGCTGGATAATGATAGTGCCACCGCACCTTAAAAGAGGTTCCTTGTAACTGCCCTCCACCTGTACCCACTCCAATTTAAAGTGCCCAAGAGGCTGGCTGGCTGGCACACTACAGCAGTATGAGTGGCCTTCCTCCAACACCCATCTACAGACACAAACACTCTCACACACACACACAGATACACACACACACAGATACACACACAGACCCTAGCCTGCTGAGATCCTGCTGGGCAGAGGAAGGCCAAAGACGATGATGTCATTGCCCAAACAATGGCTCATTCAGCAAGAGGCTGGCGGGCAGGAAGCTGGCCCGCGCTTATAAACGACAACATCTGCCGAAACACGGAAAGGGAGAGGGGAGAGAGGGAGAAGAGAGAGAGAGAGAGAGAGAGAGAGAGAGAGAGAGAGAGAGAGAGAGAGAGAGAGAGAGAGAGGAACCCAAAGAAAGAGAGAGTTCTCTCAATGAAAGAATGTTTCCCATGTCTACTATGAACTATCTATGGATTGTGAGAGATCTCTGTTATTTTTTAGCTTCTCTCTACAGAGCACTTGATTCCAGAATGAGAACATCCACAATCCAGCTGGTTGATTTGTTAGGAATCTTGCTTGTCTGGAAACTGAAATCCCAATTCCATAACAGTTGTTCTGTAGATCTAGATCTTACTCTTACACTCACACACATGCACATGTGAGCATGCACACACAGACACAGACTCCTGCACCAGAAGGTACTTATTCCTGTAGCTGTAGTAGAACTCTTAAGTGGAGATAAATAGATCTGTAGTCTATTTGAGATTCCGGGTTAAATTTGCAACAGGGCAACCTGACTGAGTGTGTAGAGTGGGGATTGGGTAACGGCTGGTGACCTCTGAGCAGGTTGAGTTCCCATTGAGCTCACATTACCATTCTCTTCTGTAGAGCAGAGAGAAGGAGAGAATGGAAGGAAAGACCTCTTAACTTATGCTTTGTGTGGAGGTTTCTGTCTTGTAGGCTTGTTTCTGTCTCTTACATGGAGGTTGACCGATTATACGAAGTACCTTGGAAGCTTCATGTTGCTTGTTTTACATGTGTAGGTCTCTTAGCTACATAACTCGTTGTATGTTGAGTATATGCATGTGTGATACAAACTCCATAACGACTAGAATCATGTTATGCAACTCAGAGCCTGTGAGCTACACATAGCATGTGGGTGGTGGTGAGTGTGTGGGTGTGTTTTAAGTACAGCAGGGTTTCCCGGAGACACAGTCTAACAACCCCCCACACCATGGTCTTCAGCTGGACATCTCTCTCACACCACCTGCTGGACACTAGACTCCAGCGTCCAGTTGTTTACACCACCACTACACAACTACATTTCATTTTGGACATCACTAGACAAGACTTGCAATGTGTGGAAGACCAAATACGATTAGTGTCTCATCGGTAAATTATGAGTTGTATTGATAGAATTACTTCCAACCTTCCCCCTTACCTGACAGAGTTGGGCATGGTCCTAGTGCCCTCCGCGCCCCCCTTGTGATCCATGTGGTACCCATTAGGAATGGCCCACTTGCCAGGCTGGCTCAGCACACACTCTGACCGGCTCCCGGGGATGGTGGTCCGGAGGGGGCTTCCTCCAGGCAAAGGCCCAGGGTCAGCGGCTCTCTCCCCAGCCTCTAGCTCTGCTCTCTGGGCTTCAGGACCACCCTCGCCCCCCTCCTGCTCCTGCACGGTCGCCAGCTCCAGCTCCAGGGGCTCAGGGCAGAAGAGCGCCCTCTGCTGGATGAGAGGGGTGAGCGGTGCCTCGAAGCTGACGCAGCTGTCTGTCTCGTCGGTGAGCGACAGGACGTCCAGCGAGTCCAGGCTGCTGTAGCAGGTCCCGCCCCTGAGCAGCGCGGACTCCACGATGCGTTCGAACGTCGAGCTGAAGCCGTCCTTGTTGTCTGCCCTCCCTTTCTCCCTCGCCCTCTCCTCGTCCCCCTCTTCCTCGTCCTCCTCCTCCTCGCCGGTGGTCACCTGCTCCACGATACGCTCAAACACAGAGCTGAAACTGTCCTGGTTCTCTCCTCCCTCTTGCTCCTCCCTGTTCCTCTCTTCCTCCTCCTCCTCCTCCTCCACCTCCACCTCTGTGTCGGCCTGCTCAACAAAACACTCAAAGGTGGAGCTAAAGGTGTCCAGCTGGGTCTGGGTGACCTCTGCCCCCTCGGCCTCTTCACCCTCTTCTTCCTCATCTTCAAATCCCACAATCCCATTCTCCACTCCTATCCCGTTCTCCAGCCTGTGAGAATACAGGAACTCTCATTCCAGTTTGCTGTTGAATCAATGACTGCACACAACCAACACGCAACCAAAAGCACTTCATGCACAAACAATCACAAATGAAGTCTTTGGGAATTAAATATGGTAATCTGATTCGATAGAGATTATCATACACAGATTATTCAGAATTGCAGTTCAGATTATGTCAAATCTCTTTACAGATTGTATCTATGCAGAATGTGATTTTTACCCAGTTTGAACACATTCACACAGAAGCAGCGTGTGAAGTGTGTCTATGTAATACTCTAACCTGGATGTCTCCATGGTTTCCAGGGGGGCTGCAGGGTCACTGGGTGGTAGAGGATCCTCCTTCCCTTCCTCCTCTTCCTCACATCTTGGCTCATGGACCTGTATCCCGTCCCCTGGACTGTCTTCTATGTTTTTACTGACCCCCGTCACTTCCTCTACCTCCTCCTCATTTTCTCCCTTCTTCCCCTTTCCCTTCGGCTCTCCCTCAGCCTGTCCGTTCTCATCTGCGACCACATCCATCCTCTCATTCTCCACTACATTTTCTCCATACTTTGTTTCAGCCCCTCTCTCTCCTTCCACTTCAGCCTCCAGCATGATCGCCCCTTTCACCTCTACCTGCCGCTCTCCCTCTCCCTGCACCTCCCCCTCTACATCAACCTCGACCTTCTCTGCTGTTTGCACCTCCCCCTCTCCACCTTCCTCACCCACTGCCATCTCTGCATCCACCTTTTCCCTTTCAGTCTCCTCCAGCCTGTCCACCTCAACCTCCAGACTTCCCCCCTCCTGGTCTGTCTCTGTGTGGGGTTCGGTGGGGTGGGCTGTGGGGGTCTCCAGAGGGCTCTCTGGGGGGGTGGGGGAGGTCTGGGGGAGCCCCTGCCCCTCTTGAGTCATGGTGCTGGGGTCCGGGGGGGCACGGTCTGGACCCGCGGGGGAGATCGAGAGCTCTGAATCCAGGACTAGGGATGTCTAGGTCTACATGGAAAATAATATATCGAAAAATACAGAAAGAGACAAACAGACAAAGAGAAAGAGAGGAAGGCCACATTAGAGAGCAGTTAATTGGCGAGAGAGAGAGAAAGGAGGAGTTGAGGTGAGTAAAGTAGGAAGGAAGAAAGGCAGGAAGATAATAAACAAGTACATCAGAGAGAAGATTAAGAAAGGGGGTGAAAAGAAAAAGATAGAGCTCATTTGAGTAAGGAAGAAGTGAGGGCTTCAAGGAGAAACAAAGGGAGAGGAAGAAGTTGCTGCTGGTACAGTAATTTGATTATTCTTAGCCTTAATTGTGAGCCACAGAGGTCACCTTGCACAAGAGAAACTCCCAGTACGTGTGTGTGTGTTTGTGGGTTTCAGTGCACGTGCGTTCGTGCGAGTGTCTAGAACACCGTGTCCTCTAAACCAGATGAGCCCCCCAAAAAAGCTGACAAAAAGAGGGCAGAAAATACAGAGAGATGGAGGAGGTATCATTTTAAAGCCCCAGCCGATCCCTGTCAAACTGATCCTGATACAGCCATCTCTCCCCTCCTCCACTCTCATCACTCATTCACTGGCTCATTTCTCCTGTTTCACAGCTGAATGGATAACGGCCTGGGACCACTCCTGTTAAGTGCCTTGCTCAGTGGTGGGGGTACACAGTGCCCACCTTAAGGGTTTGAACCAGCAACCTTCTGGCTACCACCAGGACCCATTGCCAAATCAACTGGGGCTTGGATGGGATGAACAAGGGCTTGTGAGTTATACATTGTCTGGTTGGTCTTAAAAATGGGAATAGTTGCATCATCTACTGTGCATCATGCTGTAGACATGTATCAGACTTTTATTTGTTTGGAGTAATAGCCTGAAAGCACCAGCATATATACATTCAACAGACATTTAGATGAGTTTTATTTACAGTATCACTGCTACTGTACATGGAGTAATGTTATTGGCCCCCGGGGTGTGCTTTGTTCAAATAGGTCCCTATAGATGATGTACTGGAGCGTTCAGCCCTGGAAGCATGTTTGGATGCATGTGTGCTTCTCTGGAGACAGTTATGTTCAAATTGTATTTATGTCTCTGACTTCCTACATATCCGAGCACACAGAATGCCACTGGGAGATGAAGTTCAGTGAGCAAACTACAAACACTTCACGACAGTTGTGTGTGTGTCTGTACATCAACTTTGTACCTATTTATGTAATCACACCTGCACACGCGACTGCACACATTTCTTGCACTAAACCTCACATGATAATGAAAAACAATGACAAACATGTAGGTTGCACATTAAATAGAATCACACAGTAATGCAACCACACATTATGCCAGTCTCCCTCTCTTGCTTTCTCTCTCACATACACACCATTCTCCTTACTGTTATGTGACGTGCTTTCACCCAAAAAGCTATGTATGGCGTTAACTATCCCGCTGCTGAATGAAAGGTAGATGTGCTTTTGAATCCCGCTTCATATGATTATACATGGCCAATGACAGAGAGAGTGTGGGTGTATGTTTGTGTGTGTGACCATTTGTGCATCCATTATTTAATTCCTCTTTTGTCAGCATAAAACTGGGCTCTCAGACCTTATCAATTTCCCTTCATTAGGATCGGCCCATCTGTCAATCAGTCAAACCACAAACACTCTTTTTGCCACACACACACACACACACACACACACACACACACACCCACACACACACATAAAGAACCTGCCAATCAAGTTGAATCACCCAAGATAAGAACTTGAGTCTGTCTTTAAAGAACCTCTTTCTCTCATTTTCTCTCTAATGTAGCACACACACATCCCAGGTCCAGTTATTTATTGATTTTTCTAAGACAAGGCTCCGTTCCTCTGGGAGTCCACAGGGATAAGCATGATTGGTCTGTGTTTGCATCAGCGAAGCTGTACTAGTAAACACTATAGCTCTATAAGTGCTGCAGACTGGATTCCAACAAACAGGGCTAAAGACAAGCGCTGTTGCCAGTAGTCTGTCAGTGAGATATGGGATGACACACAGAAAGGCTGGATAAAGAAGTGCCATTTCTCTTTTCGCTCTTTTTCCATCTCCTTGCATCCCAGACTCACAGTCAGACCTCATTAGATATACTGCAGTCTGATTGCCCAGATGACCCACTAACCCTTCCCATGGACAGACAAGACGCTGCACTGCAGTCACACACAGACAGTAGGGCCCACACACACACATTCACACACACAATCACAGTTTTCAACTGCTGAACACTGATTGATACCTGCAGTATATACATCTCTGTTTAGCCTAGTGATGCACACACATACACAGTAAATTACACTTTAAACCAATATTTAATATATCATAAAGGGGACAAAGTTGCTGCTGTGGAACAAAAACACACGCACACAGCAGGGTGGGCTAATGAAGTAGCGTTTGGCTGGCTGACAGGGTCTTCCCCAACGACATGTCACTGGTCTTAAAGGCAGACGACCACAAACCACCCAACTAGCTGCACTAGTTCACTAAACGTGGACATAGGCAGTCACTAAATCGTCTCGATATGCCACTTCTATGGCGTCAAGGTCAGACGTCGTGTTGCATTTTGTCATTATAGCGTTTGCAGTGACCTCACTTAATTCATGCCTGGTATCAATCTTAGTCGAAACTCCCTGTGCTCTTTTTATGTGTCGCTAATTCACTCCTTTCAGTATATTAAATGAGGGAAAGAGCGAGAGCAACAGCGAAAAAGGGGGAGAGAGAGGGAGAGCGCGGTTGTATCTGGGCTGGTGCAGGAGTGTCTGGATGTCTGACGCCTTTCGGGCAGAATTAATTTGTTACAGTTTTAGAAGCACCTGCCTCTAGACGGTTAAACAATAGAGGCCATGGTCTAAAGCAAACGTTATTTAGCCGTTATAATTGAGCCGTACTTTTTCGTTTGCAGGAAGCTTCACGTCTCAAGAGTCTTACAATGGATTTAGACTAGACGTGTAAATACTATAATTAAGATAATACAGGATTGTGGATTTGGGGGATGGAAGGTGTAATCAGACACCTGTTTTGAGACACCCATTTGTGGTTGAACCCGGGGAGGACCCCCTTGCCTTGGGCTATTACTTTCGCTGGTGTGACACAACGTCTTCAAAATGTTGGAATTGGACAACAACATGCAAACAGACAATCTCTGTCCCTCTCTGTCTCTTTCCTTCTCTCCCCCCCCCTCTCTCTCTCTCTCTCTCTCTCTCTCTCTCTCTCTCTCTCTCTCTCTCTCTCTCTCAGTTCAGTTCAGTTCAAAGGGCTTTATTGGCATGAAAACAACAATTGTTCATATTGCCAAAGCAACGGTAGAATTACAGAAATATTAATCAATGTAAATCATGGCCTTATATATACTTATATTTCACACACTCACATACAGAGACACACACGGCAGTTTAACATATACAGTGTATCTACACCACACAGGTGTACAACTTGTATCCATGTTATTATTATTCAAGTTGGTATATTATTAATGTTGCCAAATAATCGGTATAAATAAATAAATAAGTAAATAGATACACACACACATATGTATATATACATATATATATGTATACGCATACACACATGTATACACACCCACACGTATATATACACACGCATATACCCATACATACACATACATACGCACATACAGGTTATCTCTCTCTCTCTCTCTATCTCTCTCAAACACAAACACACACACACACACACACGCACACACACAGACAGACAGTCACACACATAAAGCGTAGCCCCGAGACGCAGCCATATTCTCCCAGCCTCCTAGAGCAGTAACCATGACAACAAGATGGTTGGGAGACACGGCTTGCACTCAATAAAGGCCGGTGTTTTCTTTCTTCCAAAATAGTCCTTGGTAGCTTTTCAAAATCGACTTCTCCCCGTAAGACTGAAAATGCTTATTTTCTGCTCAGTTGAATGAGAGAAAAAAACTCAACAAAACCCCGTGGCCGACACCGTGCATGTTAAACTGAATAGACTAACAGTGCTTTCCGAGACCCTACCGGTGCAACGCTATAAGACAGCTTGCATCCTCTGCCATGCAATTGTGTCCCGATCGACAAGTCCAGTGAATAGATATGCAGAGGTGCTTCGAAATTGTGGTGCGCTTTTTAATATGACGTTCAACCTTAATTAATGCATTATTAATTCAATAAAAACAAATCTGGGCTCACAAAATACTTAAATTGACAACGCAATCTTGATGGAAATTAGACACTTACCAGACAAACGTGTTCAATCCGAAATGGCTTGAAAAACGATGCAATTGTGCAACGCAGGTTGATGTCTTCTCTCAGCCCATCCAGCTAGGGAGTAAAATAGAGCGTGGTTCTTTTTTCTACCCACGTCGTGCGTCCTTCCCAGCTGCCCCCTTCTCTGGTCTGCGCTTCTAACAAATGCTCACCGTACGGACTCTCGGGGAGGGCTATACTACACTATAGTCACCGAGCACTGCCAACCGGCAGGAATCAACAAACCGACTGCGCGTGAGGATGGAAGCTTCCTCTGCGTATGTGATGTGTGTGAGAGACACATAGCTGACTGCGAACCAAGCGGCCGGTCTGTCGTCCCTCTCCTCACTACAAGAGACGTTAGGAGCCTCTCTTCAAAGACCGTTTTGAGGTGCGCCGTCTTTCGGGCCTGTTGATCTCCGGCTTCTTTGAAGACAACACTTAACCTAGTGTTGGCATTTTGTAAAAACAATGTGAGGCTATATTACTTTGCAGGTTTTAAAGTAGTAGGCCAGTAGACTCTTTGCAAAAAGTAGATCCCGAAAGATAAGTCTAAATAACTAATGAGAATGAACGGTGAGCAAACAAACATTCATTTAACCATATTAATTATGACTCCAGCCTCCAATGTAACATTTGGACAATAGTCCATCTGCAATATAGTTGAGAGGTTCAGATGTCACACATGGCCAGGTGCTACCTGTGACAAATGAAACTTACTGTATTAAAGCTCACAGAATCACAAGGACTGAACACACATAGACTGAAAAGTGGAAAGGTCAAAATTTCAATGGAAGCTATATTTAAAAAAAAAATACCCTGCAAGTAAGCTTGCAGGAAAAGAATGGCAAATGCCATCCCCAGGATAATCTCGAATTAAATTGCAAGCTCGTCAATCTGTTATATTTCATGGGATGAAATAGACTGGGATTACTGGACTAAGGGACCAAGTGACCACCAACTGACGTGGGTAGTGAGCTTGTCCCTGTATGCCCTTGCCAGAGGACCAGAGGACATTTATATCTATATTCCCCCTCTATATTCCCTCAGTCACTTATGCCTTTTTTCATTTTCGCTTTCTCTTTTCCCTCTCCCATTCTCCCCCTTTCCTTTTCCTTCCTTCCTTTCTTCGTTCTTCCCTGCCTCCCTGTCCTCCAAACACCTGCAAGGGGGATAGCGAGCCAAAAGCAGATCTGGGTCTTGTTCAGGAAGACAAACATGGTTGATGTTAACTTTTACCAATTGTCCTTGCAACACCTCTAGACAGATGCTCACTTGGACCCGTGGGCATGTCAAGTGCCCGTTCAAGAGCATAATAATGCAACCGCTTGTACAGTGGTGTCCCAATTGCACGTTTGAGATGGTTCCGGAATGCGTAATTGTGAACGCACCCCATCTCAAGGCTGCCAGCCTTCGACTGGAAGTCTGGATGGATCTAACACTTCATGCCAACAAAACAGCGATCAATAGGACATGATAGAGAAAGAGGGTGAGGGAGGGAGGATAAAGTGGGAGGGAGGGAGAAAGGGATGGAGGGAGGGGAGAAGCTTCAGAGAGTGCAAGGGAGCCTGCAGAGGAATAACAGAACCTGGAGAGAGAAAGAGGACAATGAGGGAGAGACGTACAGAAAAGACAATGGAATTAAAAAAAAGCCTGCACATCAAGACAAATAATGCAGATAATAATAACGTTGTAGATAATGGGATAGTTAGGGTGTGTGTGTGTGTGTGTGTGTGTGTGTGTGAGTGTGTGTTTCTTGGAAGCTAAAATGCTATAATTTTCTGTAGATAACAAAGAGGGTTCACAGAGTCCACAGATGACCACACGAGGGGGAAGACCCATCCCTGTCAATCCTGATTACTTATTCATTAGCCGGCTAGCGCTGCCCCTCCCCCTCCAGGACCAGCCCACACACGCACCCCCGCAACCAGTCTCCCAAGGGAAAGTGTAGGAGGGATGGCGAGGTGTGCATGTGTCCCAACGCACACAATGACAGATGTTGGATTCTGATGGACTGTATGCGTTAGGAGGCATGGAATTCCCTGATGTGACAATGGGATCGGGGGGGGAGGGAGCTTATATGTATGAAGGTATTGGGGGTACCCTTGATGTGTTATGGAGGAGGGATGGAAGGGGAATACATTATTGTGTGGTCACGTCTAATGTCTGCTTACTGTAATGACTGCATCGACAACCTATAATCAAACTGTGGGGAGAAGGTACTCATGTGAAGACAGACACACAGACAGTGTAGACAGACAGACAGTGTAGACAGACAGACACACATACAGTGTAGACAGACAGAAAGACAGACAGTGTAGACAGACAGACAGTGTAGACAGACAGACAGACATACAGTGTAGACAGACAGACAGACACACAGACAGTGTAGACAGACAGACAAACAAACAAACACACAGACAGTGTAAACAGACAGACAAACAGACAGACAGTGTAGACAGACAGACACACAGACAGTGTAGACAGACAGACACACAGACAGTGTAGACAGACAGACAGACAGACACACAGACAGTGTAGAAAGACAGACACACAGACAGTGTAGACAGACAGTGTAGACAGACAAACATAGTGTAGACAGTGACATCTGGTCACAAGTTTGGAATCACTATGTGACTAGACTGCATCCTTCTCTTTGTGTGACCGGGTAGCTCAAATACACACACACATACGCAGACTGCTGACTAGGCTTGAATTAGAGAAAGAAATCCTGCAAATGATCATTGATCCAGTGTGTGTCTACTGCTATGAATCTGTCTGCCTCAGAGTCTGTGCCTCGGTACAGCGAACACCAGGGAGCTTACCAAGACAGCTGGACCGCACACACACACACACACACACACACACACACACACACACACACACACACACACACACACACACACACACACACACAAACTGCAGGGAGAGGATGTGAGTGTGTACATGCCTGTTTATGTACTGCATGTGTGCCTGTTCATGTCCCTCTTTGATTCTGAGAGATTCACAGTTTTGCATATGCATGTGTGAGTGTGTGTGTGATTCTGATCTGAGACATTTTACAACAAGCTTTCTGTGTGCTCCACTGAGGGAGATGCAGATCTGCTGCTATCCCCCCATGTGTGTGATCTCCAGTGAAGCTGAGATGAAGAGGAATGACATGAAATACAGAGCTTGGATTCTCTCTGGGTTATTCTGTCCTGGGCCCCAGTGCTTCTGCTGTAATTATCCAATCAGCACACATTACATCTCATTCTGAAAGGAGTCGATCAGACAGACTCAGTGTGTGTGTGTGTGTATTTTATCTGGGTCATTATATCCATGGGCATGATAGGGAGTGGTTTACACGCGAGAAAGGGAGAGAGTGAGAGAGAGAGAGAGAGAGTGAGAGAGAGAGAGAGAGAGAGAGAGAGAGAGAGAGAGAGAGAGAGAGAGAGAGAAAAGACCCCTTAATTTGTTCCATAATTACCTCCACCTGTGCCAGCAACATCCCGAGCAAAAAGGAGGGGAGGGGACGCTACAGAGAGAGACTGCACAGAACAAGAACAAGGATGGAGGTCGACAAATAAAGAGTGAAATTGTGAATGTGAGCCTGCACATTTTTGTTTATGTGTGTGTTTGAATGTGTGAGAGTGCGAAAAACAGACAGACAAGGGAAACACAGTTGACCTTGCCAGCTGGTGGCAGAGAGTGATGTGTGTGTCAGACTGTGTGTGTGCACATGGCACGGGTACCAGGCTTCTGCCCCTCTGGTGTGCCCAGACTGTAAAGTTGGCATGGGGATAGCGCTGCTAGTGGGGGGTTGGGATGTGAGTGAGTGTGTGTGTGTGTGTGTGTGTGTGTGTGTGTGTGGCTGAGAGACTGCGCCAACCCTAGGGAGAGGGGTTGCTGGGACATTAAACGCCATCGTGATTACCCGGTCAACTCACAACCTGGTCACCGTGGAAACATCCCACTACCCCCCCCTGCCCCCACCCCACTCCACCATCCCAGCCTAATGCCTGCCTTATGGTCTCATTAGACTATCATAACAGATATCGGAAGCAGTAATAACATGTGCAACTTCAGCTTGTCTGGTCTAGCCAGGCCCATTATCAAACATCTAGTCCTTTCTTTAATGTAGCTTGTAGCTCATGCATGCTTCAATATGACACCCCTAAAATTAAGTCCTTCTGTGTCCTAATACATTCCCACATAATGCTATATTATTTTATTTTATTGTATTTTATATTATATTGTAAAGCTCTGCCAGTATTTTGTTGTACATTTTCTACATTTTATCTTGTTTATTATGTTTACTGTATGCACCTGCCCACCAAGTAAATTCCTTGTTTGTGACCACTTACTTGGCGATTAAACACTATTCTAATTCTGATTCTGATTCTGAATACAACATTTAGCTTCATATCATGTGTTCTACTCGGATCCGTCGACTGAGTGAGTCCTAATCCAGCCCCTCACCCTTTTGAAGTCCAGTGATTGAAGTTCAGTCCAGTGATTGGGTGCTGAGGTGTGATGTAACCGATGTCTTCCTGATCTCTTTACACAGACTCGAAACCCATGTAAATGTACACAAGATGCCATCTCTCTCTGTAAAACACGGCTCAGGAAAATGTTCAGCTCAATCGTGGAAGCGCGGAGGGCCCCTCGACAGTGCTTCCAGATGCATGTGGGGAAATTGAATCCTGTTTGCCGATGATCACAAGAAAGCACTCTCTAGGGTCTACCAATGTGCTACATTATAGGAAGTATACTGTAGTAATGACTCAGTCACTTTGCACTTCATTTCACATGCTGTCATGAGCTGTTTTTCTGAATAAACACACATGCTGTTAGCACTGGCCTGTTAAGTTATAAAGAACTATCCCTTCAACATCCTACCTGGTTATTACCCCATTATATGTGGTTACAGAGATGAGGGAGTTATAAGAAATGTTAATGTGTCAATTGTTGTTTTCAGTCTTGCCAGCAGGGGGGGCTGCTGTAGATATTACAGTGTAGCGATAACACATGAGTTATAGGGCAGTGATTCTCAAGCCTAATGGATACTTGATTGTTTTCCTGAGTGGATAAGTGTTGGACTTACTACTATTACAGAAACGTGCTGATCATTTATTATGTTATGATGTTGGCAGGCAAAAATAAACTTCAACATATAAATGCACGCACACACAGAAATAATTTGGACATGCACACAAACACACTAACATCCATTCAATCTCTGTCTGTCTGTCTCTCTCTCTCTCTCTTGCTCTCTCTCTCTCTCTCTCCCTCTCTCTCTCTCTCCCTCTCTCTCTCTCTCTCTCTCTCCCTCTCTCTCTTTCAAACAAACACACACACTTGTCTTAATCTGGGAGTAATCTAGAAAGTCCCGTGCAGCCATGCTAGTTTAGGATTTATGCGTTTGTGTTTCCTTTTAAACACGTGTTGCAGTTTTTCCTCTGGAGGGACACAACCTTGAACCCCCTCAGACCGAACGAGGAGAGAGGACCTTGAGCCAGCTTCGTCCTCCCTACACTCAACACTACAAACAGAAGATCAAATACTGTGTTGTCACAGTATGACTGTCACTGGAACATTCTCTAAGGAGAGAGAAACTGGGGAGGAAATCCCCGTTGGCTTATCTGACGGTCGAGAGCCGGCAGTTTATGCCAGACTTTTTAAAAGTGATTTGAAATGACCATAACCCCTATTGTTATGGTTGCTGATGAGAATTGAGTCTATTGCACTCAGTCTAGTATGAATAAACTGTAAAATGTTACAATTACAAAGTTAGAACTTGAGTTCCCCAAATACTTTAGTGCCAAAGATCTATCACAGTCCAATCCATGACTAACCATGCACTTTCAAAACAATCTATGATATTATTCCCTATTGTCAACATGTCCAGACAGTGATTAGTCATTTACACCTATGTCTCAAACGGGAGGGTGTGGTTAGCTGTGACTGTTGATGGGATCATTACTAGGAAGTTTTGTAGAAACCGCCTTATCAGGCTTATGTGTGTGTCAACAGCTTGCTGACTGGAAATCCCAGCAATGTCACAGTGCTTCCTGCCAGTTATGTGATTTGTGTGTGTATTAAAACTCTACTGGGACATAGGCCCCTATTCATATCCAATTTTTTCTTTGCTGCGCCCGATGCACTACGAGGCTATAGAAACCTCCCTTGCTTAACCCACTATACAACAGTTCATGGACTCAAGCTTAATATTATCTTTTGGCAGGGACATCAATAGTTAATGCGAGCGCGCACATTTCTTTCGCATTCATTTGAGCGCAAATACTGTTTTTTGAGCTTCATGTAATATTGTTTTTATGTTTTAATCAAAATAAGATGATAGGTAGGCCTATTATTCAGAAAATGTCTTTAGTTTTGTAATGTTTACTTGGCCTACCACAATTCTGACTTGTGTGCCGAGTCCGACACCTGGACTTCAAAAAAAGGATATTTCATCAAATGTATTTGAAATGGAAGTTGTTGAGAGAGAGTGGTGAGATAAGAGATATAAAGGAGGAGACAATGAAAGAAGGAAATCCAGACAGGGGAAATACAGGTAAGACAGGAAGCAGTGAGAGAAATGGGCAAAATGGAAAGAAGAAATCAGAAAGAGAGGGAAGTAAACAAAGGAAAGAAGGAGGAGTGAGCAAAGAATCCAGTGATGATGTCAGTCCATCCCACTCACTTCCAGTACAAAGGCAGGCAGGGACGGCCATGCCTGCATACTAACACGGTTGAGTGTACACACGGCTCTGTCTCTCTCACACACTGTCACAAGATTGTCAAACACACCGTCACAGTCTGACTGAAACTCACACCCGAGCTGCTAATGCTACCGGCAGAACAGAAGACGCAGATAAGTAAGTAGTCTCCGCCGTCTCTCTCTCTTTCTCTCTCTCTCAGCTTAACTCCTCTCTTTTCGTTTTCTCCCCATCCTTTCTCTGTTTTAAGTACAACTTTATTGTTATTCCGTCAGTTCATCCGTCTCTCACAGCCTCGTCTGTCCCGGTTCTATTGACCCTCACTAAAGACCTCTCTCAGTATTCCACACACATTCCCTTCCTTTTTCGCTCTCTTTCTCTCTTCATTTTGGACCCCTCTCCATATGTGAACAAGGACTATGGGAACCCCTACAGCTATTTGAATGTTGGCTTGGAGTCAAAACAGGACCTAGTTTTACTCCACTGTTTAATTTCTGAAAGACTTGCGATTAATCTCATTGCACATTGCGCTATCAATAATTATAAAGCAGAAACTTGTGGTCTTAGAAGGTCTTAGAAGAGACTTGCGAGTTCTCAAGAGCATCATCGTTAAACTTTGTTGGAGTGATGGTTATAATGTTGTTACACTGGACGAGAGTTAGTCAGCCTGTTGTGTCTAGACTATTTTCTAAAGCCAGTTTGAATGGGGGCCCTGTGTGTGTTAGAGGAGGTGGTTACTACCGTCTAAGCCTGTTCCAACTGCCAAAGATATATACTATCAGTCAAGTGCAGCTGCTGATAAAGTTCTAGCTGCAGTTAAGGGAGTGCACTTAAAGTTGTCGTCTAGGGATGACCTTGTTGCGATGAACTACTTTTAGTTGTATGGTACCTATGTTTGCGTGTCTTCTTTCTGATGGTATTATGTTTCTGAGAAATGGTCAGTCTTTTCTTCCTCTGCCCTCCCTTGTTGTCACCCAAGAAATACAAGTGGAAGAGTGGCTGAGCTTTTGTTTACATTGGAACATTTTCAAGCAAAACTTTTTTCTTTCTTTCTCTCTCTCCGTCTCTCTCCGTCTCTATCCGTCAGTCTCTATCCGTCAGTCTCTATCCGTCAGTCTCTATCCCTCTCTCTGTACACCTTTCTATTCTTCTCCCTCCCTCTCTTTCTGTTTATGCACACGTTGTTATTGAGGAAGGAGTGGATGCAGCACACTCTCCTATGCATTTGAATCCTCCATAAAATCCAACACACATACACTGCACACACACACAGACACACATGCACACACAGACACATACACACACATTGTGGGGCCTACACTGTGCTGGTAGACAGCCAAATGGGAATCTGATTTAAGCCGAATCGGGAGTTGGTAGATATAATGTACAGGTACTGACCTGTACTGTACATCCACACACTCTAAGTAACATTCCAACTCTGTCTGTTTCTATAGAGGCCCAGTACAATATCCCAGCATAGAGAGAGGGGCTCTTCACAATAGCAACCTTCAGACAACAGAGGGGCCATTCTTTTACCATCCTACATAGACATAGAACCACAACCTCCACACAGGAAGGAGTTCAGCACTTGGATTCTACCGAACCCACCAGAGGCAAGGCTCGAATTCCAGACTGTACCAGAACCACTAGAAGCAGGGGGAGTTCAAAGCCCTGGTTGAATCGATCTGAGTTAGCAGCAGAACTTGGTACCAACCAAAGTACCCAGGAACAGTATCGGTATGCTGGCCCAGATCCTGAAGGACATGTGGGTGGACCCGGATGTGCTGGAGGCTCTGTGCGAGGAGCAGAGGAGAACCCTGTTCCTCAAGATGAGGGAGGAACAGGTGCGCCGCTGGAGAGAGAGGGAGGAGACGGACGAGAGGGGAGCTGGCGACAAGGACCCCGCCAGGCCTGACAAAGGTATGGAAACACACACAAACAACCAGACAACCACACGCACTTACACGCACACACATATCGTGGAAAACACACAAGCGTGTGCGTAAACACGGGTGCAAACGCGCACAAATAAGTGCACCACGCATGTTTGAAGAAACAAGCGCACGCGCACACAATCGATCCTTTAAGAATGGATGTCACCGAATGCAGAAAACATCCTGTTCGGAATACAAGTGGGCATACACATGCGCACACGCATACACACCATCCTTAAAGAGTACAGAACAGGCTGTGCAGTATCCCGGAGGAACATACCTGAGTGGCACACAGCAAGTCACGCTAAGTACACATGAATCAGAGAACACTGAGACTAAGGAAAGTGTGTGTGAAGTCACACCCACTACAGTGTGTTCTGTCTTGTAAATAACATGGCATGATGTGTTCTCAGCTGGGCTGCAACAGAAAGAAAGGAACACAGAGAAAAAAGTTGGAGGAAAGAGAAAGGGGGTCATGGGTGACAGGTGAGATGAAGGTAGAGAAAGAGGGATGAAGATAAACAGTAACAAAAAAAAGATGTTTGCAGAGGTAGGGAAAGGTAGAGAGAGAGAGAGAGAGAGAGAGAGAGAGAGAGAGAGAGAGAGAGAGAGAGAGAGAGAGAGAGAGATAACGACTGAAAAGGGCCCCGTAAACAGAGACTCTTATCTACAGAACCATTGAGTGCTGAGCAAGCTCCCCAACTCTCACTGTGCACTTCTCTCTTTCTGTATCCACTCTAAAGACATCCATCTCTCTCGGTCTGTCAATCTAATAAGACAGTATGTGACCCTCCCACAGCCACACACACACCCATTTTCCATTGTCCTTCATGGTAAATTCCCTATGGTGTGTGCGTGTCTTTGTTTACAATACCCAGTTATTTTCCCGTCACCACTATGACAAACAATGTGGTACTGACTCACCTATACCACATGTCCAGGCAATGTGAACTGTCAATCAACCAGAATTGAGTAAGCCTGTGGTTCTGATGCCCTGCGCTGCTTTCGGACTCCTATCACGTTACACCCTTTTGTGTCTCCAATCTGTGCCGTGTCACCCGAGCACCGGACGAGTCATCGCTCTTTGGCGAGCTGCAAACCCGACACGCTGAACCTGTGTGTTACGCAAGACGCACCACTACTCTACTCTACTGTCTTGAGTTCTCACAGCTCTGTGGCCTAGATAGATCAGTATGCAGCAGAACAGCCACACACATACCCGCATTACATATATGTCACACGTGCAGAGACTCTGACACGCCCGCACACAAAAGAACTGTGTAATGACACGCTACTCCACCTATTATTACATGGGTGTGGTTAAAGTCAGGTGATTATAAGAGCTTATGATATGCCTAGGTCTTTGGGTTTATTACAATATTATGAAATGGCCCAGACTTCCCATAGGCATTCTCAACCAGCATTTGTTGTTTGTCATCTTATTCTAAATGTAACATTGTTTAACCACCATCACATTTAGTTATACAACCTATTAACTTAGCATAAGATCCAGTTTAAGTATAAATGTTGAACAGTTTTGTAAGACTGGACATTACAATAACTTAAAGATCAGTTTTATGTAGTACAGGGAAAAAAACATTCCTTAATTGTGAAGTCACTGCGGCCTTTCCAGGCAGAAAAGTTTAAATTGTACAACAGCACCATCTCCTGTTCTTAAGTACAACCACCACACCGTTAAATGGAAAAATCGTACCTTTATAGCATTCAAAGACTGGGTGTGAGTTTATGCTAGTGCTAGTGAAGTGTGGGTGTATGATGTCTGTGTGTGTGTGTTGTGTGTGTTCCTCAGATCCCAACAAGAGGGTGAGATGGCTCCCAGGACGGGATGGCGATGTGTGTGTGCATGTGATTGGAGAGGAGGACGACTTCAGATCCTCTAATCTCCTAAAGACCCTCCGAAACAATAGGTGGGCCTACAGACACACACACGCACACACATACACACAAACAAACACGCAAACCTAGAAAGTTATATTAGTGTTTCATCATGTTGCAGAATCCAGAGTAAAGATGGGATTCAAACTGAGATCCAGTCAATGTCACTGCTGACAAACAAAGAAATCCACCGGCCAGCGATACCGCTGCATCTCACCGTAAGTACGCATGTGTTTCGTTGTGTGTGTGGATGCTAGCAGAGAGATGGACACAAGCAAGGGGGAGACCGACATCGAAAATGAAAGAACAACTCATTCTGCCCCCTGCTGACATGCTGTCCTCCCTCCCTCCCTCCCTCCCTCCCTCTCTCTCCCTCCCCCACCCCAGGATGACTCATTGATCCGTCGCCATGGCGGCACCTCCAGGGACTCTGAGGAGGATCAGGATTCAGGCAGTGCCGAGGACGACCCTAGGGAGGACAGCAGCGACAGTGACGCGGGCGTCAACGCTGAGGACCCCAAGCACTGGGGTCTCCTCTACAGGACCCACCGCAGGGGCAGTGGCCCTCCGCCACTCAGCTGTCAGCTGTCAGTCACAGATCAGGCCCCCCCACAGGACAGAGGTGAGAGAGACAGGAGGAAGGAGAAAGCTAGAGAGAGAGAGGGCGCTATGGATGTGCAATTGCATACAAGTGTGTGTGTGTGTGTGTGTCATTTTGCTAAGTTAGTCTGTTTCGATTAAACAGTCTAAATGTCAACTCTGATCCCCTCCCCCCCAGTATTGGCACGTGGCGAGGGGCAGGAGAGCTCGGGTTACGGAGGCCGCGTGGCTCAGCTCAGGAGGGCGTTCGCCGGATCCTCCAAAAACAGTCTGCCCGTCAGCGCCAAACCGCCTGTGCCCCTGAAACCACAGCACCTGCTAGTGAAAACCAACTCCCTCCGATAGCTTAACACCAAGACTGGTCACAATGGGAAATGACTTGATTTCAATACTGCATAATGGTACATGCTTGCCTGATGAGACTCAAAATGAGACACACCTGATATGACTTGCCTTATGAAGGAACCTGACAGACAATGAATGTGTGCTTACTGTGTTCAACTGAGGTTGAGAAAGCTTGTGCCTAACCAGATTAAATGTGTTTGGTGTCACTTTTTGTAGCTTACTTTTCCATCTGAGAGTCTTATTCGAGAAGGCTAGCTTGGTCATGTGAAGACTAGTTTGGCTGTGTGATGTTGAAGACTGGGGCAAAAAGGAACTAATCTTCCTGAACTTTCCTCTTGACTCCTGAGCATGAATTAATGTCCCTGCCTCCCGCTAAGAGACGTCCTTTCCAAAGTACATGATGTTTCAATCTGCAGTCCTACTGTGGGAAATGGACATGGCGCATTGCATATACTTTATGTCTGCATAACATATTGCACATACTCTTGATATAACAGCCTAATTCATGTAAATAACTGTATAGTTTGTTCAGGTACTGTATGACTGGTGGTGAAAGAGTACCACCACCCTGGTTGTGTGCCTTATCATGACTTATGTCATGTTTGTGCCGAGGGAGCTGTGGATTTTAATGATTAAATTGTTTCTTTAACACACACCCCCTCTCATTTCAACAGTTAAATGTTACCGGTTTTATATCACTGACTGTTGGTGGTTCCTATTGTTACATTTTTGTACAGAAATCAATTCGTTTCGCTGTTTTCGTTGACAATTTCAATGTCAATAAAGGTGGCATAAAATGAAAGACCCTGTCATCTATACTGAATACCTGAAGGAAAGGAAAGGCACGGGGGACATTTTTATGTGATAATCAGAATGGTGTGAAGCATACACAGACGTCATCCAGATGAACACCCACACCTCTCTCTTTCTCCCTATGTCCTTCTCACAATCTGTCTCTCTTTCTCACACATTCACTCACACACAAACATGTTGAGCATGTATGGTGAAGTTCCTGCATTTCCTTCTCACTCACTCACTCTCTCTCTCTCTCTCTCTCTCTCTCTCTCTCTCTCTCTCTCTCTCTCTCTCTCTCTCTCTCTCTCTCTCTCTCTCTCTCTCTCTCTCTCTCTCTCTCTCTCTCTCTCTCTCTCTGTCTCTCACACATTCACTCACACACAAACACAAGTATCAATGGTGCAGTCCCTGTCTTAGTTTTTCTCAGCAGTTGTTTACATGTCAAACTCCAGGTTCCAGTTCATTAGAAATCAAATCTGTTAAACTCAGGATCAAAAGAGGGCACTGTAAACTTGATTAGGGAGGGCTTGAGACACAGACCCAGACAGAGAGAGGGTGTGTTGATAGCAGTCAGACAAGCAGGAATGATCTCAGTCTGGCTGTGAGCACAGGCCTTCCATTTCCAACAAGTCCTTGGAGTTCCACTGAAACATATTTGGGAGTCAGCCCGTTGTATGTACTTTCCATGATCAGTCACCACTGCTTTAGCACTGGAAAGTAGTCAAGCCATTACAAGGTACATGTGGTTGTTCTGTTAATGGTAGCACTAACATACAGCATCTTGTGTGGGCTACATGTATGGGAGGGGAAGGGGCAGAGACATTACATGTTTAATAATATAATTCATCACAACCACCCTGCCCTCAGTGATGTTTCTGATATCTTTAAATTTTTTCCCTTGTCCCTCAATCTGTCTCGGCTTGTTTTTTGTACACATACACACACACACACCCACACACACGCACACACACCCACCCCCCCACCACACACACACTATCTTCGTCTCCTGCTGTCTCCCCATTTCCTCTCTTCACTTGCCCCCCCCTTTCCTGGTGCCCCTTTCTGTACCCCCCACCTCCTCTCTCTCACCACTCGGTGTATTTCCTTTCCATGTTTCTCTGTCTCCTCTCCCCTTCTATGCTACCCCCCCACCCTCCCGTTTCTCTCCTGCCATCTTGCAGGCTAGTGGAGCCAGACTCTGCAGGCGTTCAGGGAGCAGCAGACCTCGCGGGCAGCGGGTGACACAGATTTCCGGGGGAAGGGGGATTAATCTCAAAATCACTAGAAAGGCACTAGGGGAAGCCGCAGATCCAGGAATTTAAAATCTCTTTGTCTGCAAGAGAAGGAAATAATGGACTCTGTACAATTCAGTATGTTTCTCATTCAGATGAAAATTATAATAGTATGCTTGGTGCCTTTTTTTTTCCTGTATTCGGTATTTGGTCGGTCATCTGTAAGCTGTGTGGAGCATAAGCGCAGGCGCACACACACACACACACACACAACCTCTCTGTGATCCCCTTGACTGAAGGCACACAGGAAGTGCAGCCATGGCCCAATTATAGCGTGACACCTCGCCCTGCCGTTTCCATGGTAACGCTATCCCCCCTGTCCCCTGGAGCGAGCCACGGAGGAATAAGGTCTTATCATATCCACCATCGTCACGGCAACCTCCACCCCCCCCGGCCTATATGAGTCCGGTGGTGTTTGTGTTCATACTATAGGCTGCTCTGCGTGAATAAGACAATATGTACAGTATGTGTCTCTGCATATACTTGTTGTGAATGAGTGGGACGTCTCAAGCATATGAATGAAAGAATATAATGTGTGTGAGCATATGCGGATGAGTGCATTCATTCCAAGACCGGATGTAACCTACCAAACCCATGCGGACATACATGTATGCACACACACACACATGCACACTTCTGAAAGAAAGTGGAAAGATTGTTCAACCTCCAGTAAAAAAATACTCCACAAAATACTCCAGCTATTTATTTTCTTTTAATAAGAAGGCAAACAGATGCAGTATGTAAGAAATGTACATTGTATGTGTTCTCATTCAGACATTATTGAGATGTATATAAAAATTATTATCATTATTCACATGACGACAGACTAGAAGCAACAACTTGTCTGAAAATCCCAAAAGGCTTTACACAATAGCACCCAGAATGGAATACAGACTTGAACTGAATAGTTTTCAGGACATACACAGCAGGCTACCATATCCTTTTGTTAGCTCAAAAGATCACAAATGCTGTATTGTACATTGCCATACCCTTTGTTCTTCGTGGAGTACTTTGATTGTCAGAAGTATTGAATTACATGCTGTTTAGGTGGTCCATATCTCCAGTGGGCCTACGCATGACGCCTGTGGTGCAGTCTGAACCTCTCGCCTCCAGCCCTGTGACTGGCTTCCTCTTGAGCTCTTCACACTTCCTGTATTTACAGATCTGATGGCCGGTCTTGCGGTTGCGACAGCTGTTACACTGTTCACAGTTTGTCCTGCGTCTACATGGCACGCACTCGCCGCAACGTTTCCTTTTCCTCCTTCCGGCTCCGCCCCCGGGGGACGAGCTCTCGCCCTGTGACCCGTCCATGCCCTCTCGTCCCCTGGACACGCCCCGTGCAGCTACACCGCCACCTCCCCCCATCAGGAACCCCGCCCCCGCTGTCAGAGGAAGGAGTCCAGGGTTTAAGGGGAACCAGGCCCCGAGCAGGGGAAGGAAGTCAGTCACGCAGCCCACAGAGTCCTCCTCAGTCCCGGACCCGCCCTCCCCGTCTCCGGTTGCCTCCCTGGCCCCCAGCCCCAGATGACTCTGCTCCGTGGCGGGGGTCAGCGTCAACATGCCTGCCCGCATCAGCAGCTCTGCGGCATGGGCCAGGTGAAGTCCACTGGGGGACTCCCAGAGATCTGTGCGGCAGGGGGCCCGGCGGGGTTTGGTGTGCCCAGGCTGGGTGACCATGTGCTGGGCTGCGGTGGGGTGGAGAAGGTCCCGGACATCCAAGTCTCTGGAGGTGTGGTGGGTCAGTCTGGAGGTGCTACTGGAGATGTACTGGGAGAGAGTGTAGGGGTGAGTGCTCTGCTTAAGGCTCCTCCTGAGGGGCTCACTGAGGATCCTGCTGCTGCTCCTCTGCTGTTCTGGGGAAGATGGGCCAGTGAGGTCCAGGGCAGCGGACATGTTGCGTGTGTATCTGTGTGTATCTGTGTTTGTGTGAGCGCAGGAGGGAATTTAGACCAATCTGGGAGTGACAACGGTCTTGCTGTCAGCTTGGCCAATGACAAAGCTTTATTTTCCCATCCTCTGCTACCTTTGTAATTGTACCCTGTGGAGCTGAACGCTGAGATGGACGGACCGAAGGGTAACAGAGATGGACAGACAGAAAATGAAAAGACAAAGGATGAGTGAAAGCAGGCAGTGACAATATTGTCAGAGAACCATAACAATTTAGTGCAAGATAAACCACATTGAAACAGCCTCCTCTAAACTGGAAATTGTCACCTTTATGTAAAATAATTCCAAAATGTACTGATAAAATCTAGTCTGATTTCATCTAGTTTTGCACATGAGGCTCTATGACTGATATGGAAGTGTCGTTGTCTCTTTAAGAACTCCATGGGATTTTATCAATGCAATCAATAACCATGCAACAACAATATGCAAACATATGCGCATATGCGCAGGTCAAATTTGAAGCGCGCTTTTCAAATACATTTTGACGACTGATGTTGTGTCTTCAAGGCATACTGCCAAAACTACAAATGCAAAAACCATTGCGAAAAAACATGTACTGTGAAATCCTACCTTTTGTCTGGACTCGGTGACGCGCAGCGATGCGGTCCGTGACAAAAAAGACGTTCTATTCTCTTTCACTATATGTTCACTATTATTTAAAATAACACATCAACAAGTAAATACGGGGCCTTCGAATACTAATGTCTCAAAATAGCCTGTAAATATTCCCCACAGCATAGACTAATAATCTTCTCAGCATACCGAGATTCTCACACCTACGAACGCGATGACGAACTGGCCAAAGACCCTCTGTCCGAGTGGTCTCTGCGGTGCTGCGTGCCGCGCGTAACAGTAATTAGGAAACGGACAAAAACATATGGACCGATCGAAAGTCCTTCGACCAGCCTCGACTCACATCGAAGAAAACAGAACCGTTATGTATTCGACCGATTTTGTCGTACGGTATAGGCTATGAACCTCCCAAATGTCCCGATTCCATTCCACCTCTCCGTCCCCGCTGTTTCCCGAGAGAGGAACATGCAAACACACCTCACCGAATTTGGGGGCGTCGCTTAAAATACGAAGTGGACTTTCTGTTGTGAATGTACACCAATTGCACATCCATCATCCAAGAATATTTTTAGGACAGTGTTGGATAGCCATAAGCAGATGCCGTAGGTAAGAAAACGGAGCACAGTCTATTAGGGATAGTGCCACTTCCAAGACGTTGCCGTATAGCACTAACGTTCCTCATTATTAAAAGGAAAAATATAAATAAATAGCAGGTTAAATCTGACTACATCCAAAATATTGGCTCTTATCCTGGAGACGATTAAATCAAACAATACATGGAAAGAGTATTTGAGATTAAGAGGACTTCGTCTGAGTTTGAGAGCCAGTCTGGTCTGATTATGTTGGGTTGGTTGGTGTTTATGGGATGTCAGGAGAGACTGAGCACAAAGTTGTGTCCTTTTGAAGATAACCTACTGCACCACCACGTCTGTCTGGTCATTGCTCCACAGGGCAGTGTATTCCACTCCACCTCTTGTGAGGCTCCTGCCTGTTTGGCACGCAGCCAGATTAGCTGTGCGTGCGTGTGAGAGGACCATTGGTGTGGTCCACAGCACAGAGGGAGCTGTCCTTATATTTTTCAGTAATGTGTGGAGCGTTACTGGCACTCCGTGGCTGGCTTCGGTACTGCAAAGGGAACAATTCCATGCACCTAATTTTACCAAGATTCGTGCATTTCTGGGTATTAAAAACATGGAATTGGTGTCGGAGCAAATGCCTTAACTACTCTTATTACTTCAAATCTAGTGAACACTGAAGACGGAAGTGGGGTGGACCCATGCACTGTCACCACAAAATCACCACAACACAGGTAATTCACACCATAACATTTAAGACAACATTTATGCATAACTCTCAATGGTCATATTCAGTAGAAAGTTCCACTGAGATGGGCAATGAAAATATATATTTTATGAGTTACTTTTACATGACAACTGACAATATGGCGTAAAGCAGAAACATAAATGCTGTCTTGTCACAAAGTAAATATATTCTACTGCACTTCCAGATATCTCCTATCAGTTTGCACATTGCTATTTTAAGTTTGAAAGAAGCACCCATTTAGCTGTTCTAAGTGCAAAAGGTCACACAGTGTAACATAGGTCACACAGTGTAACATAGGTGCGGTTCTAGACAGTCTGTTGATGGGTGTGAACTCTGGGCTGTAATCAAGGCTGTCATAGCACCAGTCATGTTCTTCTCAGGAGACATTCTGAGCTGAGAATGACTCAGATCTCTGTTTATCACAGATCACACATCTCCAGAAAATTCAGGTTGGGGTCAAATCCATTTCAATCTAAACCATACATAATATTCTTTCTTTAGTGCAAGGCACAAATGTTACCTTTATTCAAATAATCTTTACCGTGAGTGCAGCTTTCTGACTAAAGCTAGTTAGGTTATATTTTCGAACAGAAATAGAAATGCATCTCGACCCAACTGAAAACGTCCATTTGTTGTTATGGTTATTTTGACGGTGGTCTTGACATGGACTCATTTAGCTGAATGTTATTAAATCGAGGTGTTGAATCATGGGTAGAACATCGGCTGGCCAGACAGGTGACGTGCTGGCGGACAGAGAAAGGTCCTCCTGATTTGTCAGTCGGGTCAGGCATCCCTTTTCTTGATGATGAGAGGTCCCACGTTGTCGCCGGTCTCGTCGTTATGCTTGGAGTGGGCGCCATCACAGTAGGGAAACTAGGGATGCAGAGGAGGCAAAAAACATCTGAAAATGTTGTCTGTAATTTGTGTACGTCCTCAGATGGCTGAGTGGTTAGGGAGTCGGGCTATTAATCAGAAGGCTGTTGGTTAGACTCCTGGCCGTGCCAAATGACGTTGTGTCCTTGGGCAAGGCACTTCACCCTACTTGCCTCGGGGACAATGTCCCTGTACTCACTGTAAGTCGCTCTGGATAAGAGCGTCTGCTAAATGACTGAATGTAAATAATGTATGTTGATCTCTCTGGTCTCTGGTGCGAGATTTCGGCTCTACTGTCTTGACCTCTGCTTGACAAGTATGTTGGCCTTATCATGGTGTGCATTGGCGTAGAAACCGGGGGGACAGGGGGGGGGGGACATGTCCCCCTCAATATTGGAAAATGTTGCATGTGTCCCACCCAAAAATTAGCATATACCGCAGGGACAAAAACTGTACATTTGTAACTTTTATTTTGAAAGCATGACAAAGAAGATATCGGGTCAATATGTCCCCCGCAATGTCAAAGTCAATCCTACGCCCTTGGTCGTGTAAAATCCCTTTTTGTTTGAAGCTTATGGGGACCTCAAGCCTTATAACACAGTACACAACCAATGTTACACAGGCTGTACCACACCATTGCAATTGCATTTATAACACTGTATATTATATAATCAATACATAATATATAATTGCAAAAAGCACAAACAACAGTGAGTAAAAAAAAGAATGAATGATTATATTGAGAATGATGCCTGCCTCACTTTTTTGGACTTCCAGCATCGACAGTAGACAGCTTTGTTTCCTATGTCCTCCATGTCGAAGCTGTCCACCACCTTGGGCCGGTCCTTACTGATGCAGGCGTTCACTCGGCCCTTCTTGCAGCTGCGCCTGCTCATGTACCTGCTCACCAGGTAGCCTCCCAGGGCTGCTGCCACCGCCACAGGCATCAGGATAGTCAGCTGGTCTGGCCACATAGATGAGGAAACACCATGCCATCACATCAAATGGTACACATGGCACATGCATATATGCCATAGACAGTAAGCAACAAAGGAAGAAAATGACTGAATAGAATTCCATTGACACAAGATATGACTAACCCTGACCTTCATATTTTGACTACATTAGCAGGGAAGACTACAGGCCTGTTTCAACCTAACTTTGCCTCAAGACACACTTGGCCTTTAATCCAGATCAATGACATGGTCTGACATGTGTAATATAGATCACGTGTGAAAGACTAATCTCTCCTCTTTATCCATGAAAATATGGCCAACGATTCAGAATAGCAGATGGCTTAATCAAATCAAATCAAATTTATTTGTATAGCCCTTTTTACACGCAAGCATGTCACAGAGGGCTTACCAGAGTTTCACACAATTAAAGTAGTAGGTGTCTATCATCGCCAGGTATCCAAATTAGCCTGTTAGAATTCAAAAGTGCCTGTACACAGTAGGATACTGACCCCGGCAGCAGGAACTTCCTGCAGACCCGAGTCTGACCCCAGATAACCTCCTGTGAAACCCGAACAACTGCAGGTCTGCGCCTCAGCCTGGTTCACAGCACTTCAACGCAGTTTTGAATGACGAATCCTCAACAAGAACATCTAGCTTGCTATTTTTACGCTATCATAGTCTATAGTCTACATCCTCAGACAAATGCTTTTTTTTTTTTTTTTTAGCTGTGATTTATTGCCTGGCACAACTTACCAATTGAGGCAAAATAGGTGACCTAATAACTACGTCTTAACAAATATCTTGAAGGGTAGATAAAGAGATCTTAAAAGTAGCAATGAACAACTTTTCCAAGTGGAACGTTGGCACGGCTACTGTGAGCAAATACCAATTTACGCGCGACCACAAGCGGTGCCAAACGCAATATGGTACGTTCCTAAGATGTGAAAACAATCGGGCTTGTCAAGGATTTTCTGCAGAGTAAATAGAGTAGGCTACAGACTACATCGGCTTAGCCTAAAGTATGACCAGCTAAGCCACCTGACACGGGTGTCGCCAGTACACCTGCGTTTGATCGCTTGTTTGTCCCATAGAGAACACTGAAATGTTTTTTAATCAAACATATTTTTCAAACGTGCAGTCGACCATCTGTTCGGAAAATTGTTTATAAACACTGCAAGTGATTAACAATTTTATCTTCCAATGTTGGCTATATCAAAACTGTTATTATGTATCAGAACGGCAACATGATAATATAATTGAAATAAACAGCCTTCAACAGTCTTGAACCAGACTACACAGTGCAGGTTAATTAAATGTTGATAGTGGTTAGTGTTAATTATTTACTGCGTGACTCATACACAGTAGGTTACTGCTACTCCGGGAATCGGGTATCCTAAAACCTAATTAATTTCAACCTACCTTTAGATATCCGGAATTCAGGGCAGAATGCAGGCATTTGCAACATAGGCAGTGCTATTAAAGTTGGACTTGTCATCTTGACCTGGTTAGTTAAATGTTTTGGGTTTTCTAATAGCCTGCCTATCTCTCTAATAAGGTCAACCCGTTACACTTCTATTCTATGCCTTCTGTCAACTGACAACCTGAGGAAGCCAGAAGAAGGCGACGTCACGGATAAGTTAACCAATAGGACTCAGCACTACGTAGTCAATACTTTTCTGATGAAAACTAATGCTCTGGTGAGAATTGGTCAAGATAAAAAAAATTAGGATAATAAAAAAACTTCTGTAAGTCAGTAACTTAATTAGAAAACAAATAGAAGCACCGTTCTTTACTTAGTTTTGCATTGCAATTGTGTCCTTGGGCGGTATAGGCTAATGTGCTGCAATGTCGTCTTTGATGTTTTAAGGCCAAACCATTTATTTTACATCGGCTGACATCGAACCACACTTATTTGACCTGATTCAATAGTAAGTTACCTGATCAGCCAGCTAATTATTTGAATCAGGGGTGCTAGATTAGTGTTGGAGTCACTGCACCAACCTCTCAAATTAAATACCTATTGAGGTATCAATAGGTTTTTCAATAGGTTCAACCCTGAAAGAAGACTGGCATATTTGCCTGGTTTCAATATTTTCTTTTGAGAAGAATTTGTATTTCTGAGCTTAAAGACATTCTGCAACTATTTGTCAAGGTGTACTGAGCTTAAGCTTCTAGCAAAATCAAAGAGGGAGTCAGGTGGCTGAGCGGTTAGAGAATCTGGCTAGTAATCAGAAGGTTGCCGGTTCGATTCCCGGCCGTGCAAAATGACGTTGTGTCCTTGGGCAAGACACTTCACCCTACTTGCCTCGGGGGAATGGCCCTGTACTTACTGTAAGTCGCTCTGGATAAGAGTGTCTGCTAAATGACTAAATGTAAGGAATGTGTGCACATCTCAACGTCATAGAATACAGAAATCTCTATAAAACCATTCCTCAACTTGCTGTCAAGGCTTTCTGAAAATGTACCCGTCTTGAAAGATGGACAATACAATGTCCAAGATCATGAACACAATAGTTTGGATCCTCCCAGGAACCAAGTGTTACATGCTGGGAAAATCAACTGTGGACGCTGGGGTCATGGTTTTTATTACACAGTTTAATCAACACACAAAGCTCAACGAGCCTCTCGGGTAATTCAATATACAGAGTTTGTGTGAGGAGCATGTGTCCCTCGCACCCAGAGCCCAAGCCAGTCCCACAGCCTTGCAGATGTTAGCCTCTAATTCAACAATAGCAAAAAAATCAAATAAAAAAATTAAGAAAACAAAAAAAACTAGAGTTATAGGGAAAACATAATGAAACACAGGTTCAACTAAGAATGTTTACTTAAATACCTGGTCCAGAACCTCCCGTTTGTAACAAAGGTGGTGTTGGTGGTGAAAAAAAGGGCATTGTGTGTGTGTGTGTGCGATCTCTCACACCAGAGAGTAATGTGGCGACAATAGAGGGGATGAGAGGATCACTTCATGTCCTTTCATAGAATCTGAGAGCACACCAAAAGGCCATACCATTTATTTTAATTTTTTTAATGCATCTTTCATTTATAACCTGCTATGATTTTAAAAGAATTCCTTGTACAAAAGTGCCCTCGACACAATGTGAGGTGGCCTTCCTGAAATCACCTGAACACCTCCAAAAACCAAACAGAGACAGGGATGAGGGGGTGGTGAGTGTACAAACCCCCAGTCAGGTCCCCATGCCCACCCACCCGGTGCCACCCCAACCCCATTTCCCACCCTCCCTCCCAGACAAAAGAAAAATACGGTCCCCATGTCTAACAAATGATAAGGAATGCTTTTAGAGTCATAAACACTTAGAGTGAGTGAGGATGCAGGTAGGCAGGCCCATGTGAGGAGGGGGAGGAGCCTACCACCCTACAAAGTGGTCGAGAGCAGGAGAAGGAGGAGAGTGGATGGGAGGAGGAAGAGGAGAGAGGGCTATGTTTGCAGTTTGAGAATATGTACACCATGGCAGCCTGGTTCAGGGGAGGAGGAAGGGAGAAAGTAGGGAATTTAATCGGTGCTCTGGTAAAGGGGAGGGGTGGCTCAAAGTAAGCACTCCAATGGAAACCAACAAAGATCTTTCGTTTTCGTTGTTATTTTTTCTTTTCTTCCGAAGCTTCCCCTAACCTTACATGTTGAGGTGGTTTGCGATGACTCTGCCCCAACACTACATTGCATACTTTTGTGTCCATTCTCGAGCTATTCTGTTGTACCTGGAAGTAAAGAGAAGAGGGAGTCAGTCTTTTTGCTCATTTACAGAGGACATTTCATCACCAAGTCAAAGTTTCTAATGACAAAATCTAGTGTTACAGACCAGGGTTCAAATACACCTGCAAACACTTAAATGTACAACTGATTTACACTCTTGTGTAACAGCTGTGACACCTAAGCTCACGCTCATAATGTAGATCAAACAAACCATAGGTGTCTCAAACAGTTCCCCACCCCGTAATGTATTACAGACATACTACCCACAACTCTCTACTGTCTGAAGGGGCTGGATTGACCCTTGGATGTGAGAGGCTCAGTCCAGCCACTCAGATACTCACTTTTCCCTGTCCGTCTTGTAAATGCGGGCGATCTCAGGTACTAAGGGGTCATCCGGGTTTGGGTCGCACAGCAGAGAGCAGATAGACAGGAGAACTGAGAAAGAGGACCAGGTCTAGTTTTACTAGGGGGAACCTTTGCTCAGAACCACATACAACAAGCTACTTTTAGTACTGATTCTAAACCGAGGAACAGATTAACCATAGACTATGTAAATACATATACAATAACTCCTAATAACTCCTATACGATATGGTTAGACTCTTTGGTCTGCCAATTTGAGTGAAGAAGCACGCTATACGTGCACACCAGAGGAAGCACCCGACTTTCTCATTCTAGGAGGGTGTTCCCCTTATCGTTGTCTGCCTTCCGTAACTCCCCTTTATGACAGAGGCAGGAGGGAACAGGAGGCAGGAGGGAACAGGAGGCAGGAGGGAACAGGAGGCAGGGCAACAGTCCAATGCATATATAAAGGTGCAAGCACAGACAGAGGCAAGGCGAGTGACTAGCTGGAATGAAACACAGATCCATACTAGAGCGCTTTCATATCCTCTTCCTACCACACATCGTGAATCACTGATGTAAAGCAGTGTGTGGAGATATACCATGGCCTCAACTGCCTTAGTGGTTGGTGTAAATGAAATTGCTAGCCAATCTCCTTCATTTTGCATGTTATACCTAAAAGCGTGAGTAGGCGATCAAAAGGTGCGATCTACAGCTGTGCGTACCTTTGGAGATGGTGAGAGCAGGAGACCACTGTGATCGCAGGATGTCGAGGCAGATGCTGCCGTTGCTGTTGATATTTGGGTGGTAGATTCTTGTGGTAAACGCGACCTGACAAGAGAGCACGAAGGGAGAGAGAGAGAGAGAGAGAGAGAGAGAGAGAGAGAGAGAGAGAGAGAGAGAGAGAGAGAGTGAGAGAGAGAGAGTGAGTGGGGGAGCATGAGAAAATGAAACACAAAATCAGGAAGGGGAAATTTGGGTCAAATGTGGTTGCGTACACAAAAATCATCTTCATGTAATAGTGACAGTGTGCGTTAAATAGATAAATAGACAATGTTGCACCATCAACAGAGAGACACATCAGATTGACAAATACACAGCATGTTTTTTCTGTTTTTGAGCATACATGCAGCACATGCACCTGCGTAAGCACATGCAGTCTCACCTTTGGCGGTTTGAAGGGGTAGTCTGTGGGAAAGTGAATCGTCAGGAAAAATACCCCACCCTGGTATGGACTGTCATTCTGCAAGGAAAAGAAAAAAGTATTAACATAAAAGTGCTTTATGTAAATAAAATTAAAAAAACTCCTCTGGGCTGTGTGAGAGATGGCACTGTTATTCTGAAGCTGTCAAACTTACCGGCCCCATTATTGTGGCTTGCCAGTGAAACACTGAGAAAAAGAGAAAGAAAGAGAGTCAGACAATCTGCAGGAAGAGTGGGCATGTAACCTGCACTTGTACATCTTAATTGGCCATGTCAGAAGCATTTAGACCTATCTATTATAAAAACAGATAGACCTTGACAGGTATATCAGTGGTAGTCGGGGCAACTAAGCAAATGGGCATTGAATTTAAGCAAATAATACTGACATCATTACAAAAATTACAAGGGCCTTTTCCTATTACCCTGTTTAAGGATCTGAGAGAGGTTCCTCCGAATAACAGAATCTCAGATCCATATTTTGAGGTTAAAGACTGTAATGGTGAGCCCACAGTCCTTTGGCCTGCTGTGTCTCTGTCACAAGATGTCATCCATTAAAGTCACCTGGCAACTTAGTTCCTGCTACATATTGGACATCATCTCTTATTTGGTAACAACAATCCATAATCAATTAATCATTGCAATGATGACTTAATTTCCTCCCACTGATTGGTGGAGTGTCAGTGTGGTGTCATTAACAAGTTAAAAGTCAATAACCCCATTGCTTTGATATTGCAAGATAAAAAAAACCACTGTGGTCAGGTACTAAGAAATACTTGTTTCATGCATTAAATTCATGATCTATCATTTCTAATAGTGGTTGGCTAGGGCAGCAGGGAAGTGATGAAGATATACACAGTGGGGGGAAAAATACAGTACACTTGGTTTTGTAGGTGAGGTAACATAGGTGAGGCAATTAGTGGGAGAACAAGAACTTTCTTGTTCTGTGGAGAACAAGAACTTTCTTGTTCTGATTAACTATGATGACTATGTATTATTAGATTAGAGAAGGACTGATACTTCATAATCTTCGGAGAGCTTTAGACAGAAGTAGTCTAATATCTCATAAAATCTATTTCCATTAAGTCACAAAATAGAATGTACTAAATTCACAGTAACTCATGATGAATAACATTTTAATGTCTTCTCTGCCTGAAGGTTATAAGCATAAACTGAGCTATATTAATAGTTTATTATGGTTATTAACTAACAACTGGCACTAGTGGTTATGGTTAACAAACTTACTGTCATCCCCTACTGGTCCTGCGGAACACTGGGCTGGAGGGTCCCGTGCCAAGTCATTCAACTCCTGGAAGGACAGAAAAGACAACATTTGTTTTCCACTCTGGTAATACCTAATTATTACAGAAGTGTGGAATGATTGGGAAGAAACACAGTTCATGAACAATGACTGGCACAAAACAACGTATTATAGGCAGTAGGCACCCACATCGTAGGTACATGACTTCTGTCATGTAAAGAAGTTACAGGACCACTGTTGCTGCACTGAAACTCAAACGTGAACATGAACTTTCAGGTCAGAATTTACTTTCACATACAGTAGGCAAGCATTTAACCCCTATGATTATCACAACCAAATTTTCACTGAATTATCCAAATACTGTTCTCCCAAAATCAAAGCTTGGATAGTTTAGGTGGAAGTATTGGGCCTAAATTCAACAAGCGCTATACAGTATGGTTGCAAATGCAGGTGTTTGGTTTTCGTTCCCCTGCTACCACACACTGGTTGCTTACAAAGTTCCAGTGATGGTTTGACATTTCTATCCAGATACTACCTAATGTTAAATTTGGAAAGCCACACAACTTGAATAAGCAAGTTAGCTAGCTTAGCTACAGTAGTTATACAGTAACTGTTTGTAATTGTAGCTAGTGCTTGTTACTGTAACTGCCATAAACCTGTCAGCGACAGCGTCGCATAACTGTTTGAACTGGATACCTAGCTAGCACTAGCTGGCTAGACAAAAACGCTCTCGGGGTCCTAGTTTTGAAACTAATCCGTCAAAACAGGGATGGGTATAAGGCTAGCATAGCCAGCTACATATCTTGTCTATCGAATACCGATATTCGCTGGCTTCAGCGCATCGGGATTGAGAACCGTTAGCTTGCTGGCTAGCAACGTCATTGCCATTTGTCGCTAGAGCTTGTTAGCTGGCGCGAGGCCCTTTCGATACATAACGAGGGTTAGCTGGGATTGTGCATTTCCTTCGATTGATATCTTTTTTGTTGTTTTTGCAGAACGCACTTATTCAAGTTAACACTTAAAATGTGGCTGGCTTGTTGTGTAGGCAGTTAGCTACTGCGGGGGCCCTGTATGGTTAGCGGCTGACCGAACAAGGCGCATTGCTTCACGGCACTGGCAGACACTTCAGTTGCTAGTACAAGCTAATAATGTAGCGATAGCTGCCTGGAACGGATATAACGGCTTGGTTACCATATTGCTAGAAACAAACTGGATATTTAATTCACGATATCTACAACATTGTCCATGAAACGTCTCTAATTATGAAGAAAATAAAAAGGACTAGGTTGTTTACTCAAACCGCGAAACTGTGGGCCTCGTCGCTGACTTCCTTCTCTTACCTTGTGAATTCTTTTCAGAGCCATTGTTGTGCTAGTAGCGCTGCTGTCACCGAAAACGTGTTATATTCGATTGAAATTTCAGTTGATAGCTATATCCGAGGGGCAATACTTCGTACTATATATCAACCAACACCTTTATTCAATATGGATATTACTGATCACTCTAAGAAAAGGTTGCCGATCTAATTTTAAGGCGAAACTGAAAGATACAAGGGGGTAGAACCGCGGTCCTTCCTCCTGCTGCAGCGGCTACCAAACCACTCATTCAGCACTGATCGTAGAAACCCTTCCGCCAACATGCGCATCCATCACAGATTTTCAGTCCCATGGATTGCGCTGCGAGAAACATAGCAGTGCAATTGACGTCATTCCGGCTCTGGAAAGGAGACGGGGTGTGAGTGTTTCACATTGATAGTTTGAACCAAAATGGCTTTCAAGTATATATTTGGCATTGATGTGAGTTTAAAAAAGGTATTAGAAAATGGTTTACACCACCATATTTTACAATTGTAGTATAGGATATATGTGGGCTTTTATTTCTCACAGTTAATTTGAGCATTTTGAGATTACGTTGATAAAATATTATAGGACATTAGGAAACATATTGTGAAGTTTATTACACGCGGAGTGATTTGAGAATAATACATGGTCCAATCGCGAGTATGCAGCTAGCACTTCCAGGAAGTGTCCGCTCATGTCACATTAAACAATTTAATGTCAACAAAAGTGCATACAATATTGCAAGGCATACATGTTAAGTATATGCTGATTCACACCTTCATATAGGCCTACATGACAAATATCTGCCATACTGTATTTGAGCTATTTTATACTTATTTATTCAACATGTGAAATGGCAAAAATGGAAGCTTTAGAGCAGTACTTACCTATTCTATAGCCTACTACTGTCCAAGACTCCTTACGCGAAATGATTTATTTCACACACACACGCACACACACACACACACACACAAACACACAAACACACACACACACATACACACACACACGCACCCACATAAACAAAATAAGGGGTTAGTGTTAAGGGGAAAGCCCCATAATACGTCCACATGATGGCGGTATGAGGCAGTCCCTGCATTATGTGCGTGGGAGTTCCTCCTTTCGCCATTCCGGGGTGTTGTCGCACAGTGCACGGAGGGTGTCCTGAAGTGAGGAGAAAGCCTGAGCTTTTCTCGCTCTCCCACTCCCACGGGCATCTCCCCAAGTATTTTCTCTCCAAACTCTCAACAGTCTTTATCCATCCCAACACGGAATTCAACATGATACAGAAGGCAGGTATATCAAGTCCTTTGGTTACCGCAGCAAGCTTCCCTCGTCTGAGACAGCACGGAGACACCGAGTGATGCCATTGCAGCAAACGTACCCCGCAACCGAGCAAATTCTACGACTACCCGAGGACCCCAAATCACTTGCTTGGCCCAGACAGAAGCACCCAAGGATGTCCGACAGCAGCCCGAGCTTGAACCCCGAAGACCGGTTGATTAAATGTAGGCAATGCACGCGCACGCACTATACAGTGATGACTGTCTGTGTGTATTATTATTTTTGGCCTCATAAACGCAGTAATGTTGCTTTATATAGCCTACATGCCATCCATTTAACCCATATTTGAACCTGGTCGCAGCCACTTGCTCTCTTAGCTTCAAAAGGGTGGGGGGCTGTCGGGGAACAGCTGTACAAACAAATCAGTCAAGTTTATTGACAGTCCAAACCTTTTGGAATGACAGTCTTCTGCCATTTTGTGCAATATTGTCAGATCTGTCTCCGAATAAATTACGAGAATGCACTTAAAGGAAATGCCCCCTTATAATGAGGCGCTGTGCGCTCTGAGAGACAGTGATGCTGCATGAGCTTGATTTACGCGCCCAGCGCCTGGTGGTGGGTACGTGTACTGTTACAGAATAGGTTATACGAGAGAGAGAGAGAGAGAGAGAGAGAGAGAGAGAGAGAGAGAGAGAGAGAGAGAGAGAGAGAGAGAGAGAGAGAGAGAGAGAGAGAGAGAGAGAGAGAGAGAGAGAGAGAGAGAGAGAGAGAGAGAGAGAGAGAGAGAGAGAGAGAGAGAGAGAGAGAGAGAGAGAGAGAGAGAGAGAGAGAGAGAGAGAGGAGAGAGAGAGAGAGAGAGAGAGAGATTAGCATCTCGTTCCAATGAAACATTTCTGGCAGTTGGACGATGACAGCGAAAGGCAGACTCAAAGGTAAATTGTTATTCATTATAGCTTGCGTATTCAATTTTGAATCACACAGCGCAAACGCGTATATCAGATGATGAGATTGTGTCATGAGTTAATAGCCTATGGATTCGTGAATGCAACGATGTGAAAAGAGAGATGCTTTGGGACTTGTCACTTCGCGACCCTGATTTTTTTTTGGTGAGATCCCTTATGTTGTCAAAATCGGAACGTTTTGACGTGGACTGCTTTCTACCCTACGTGCTTTATAGTGTGGCCTACATCGGCTGTGTCTACATTTGGACTCATGGTCAGACAATCGATTTATTTGGATGTTCCTGGGTGACAACGTAGGTTCTGTGAGAGACCCAAATTCGATCAATGGTTTCATTACAAAACACTAAAATCATCCACGTTGTTGAGATGTTATTTTTAAATTGATAAAGGACCATGGCTTTGAAGTGTTCTCTGATCTCTACGTTTCGCCTAAAGAAATGATGTGCATTCGCGCGAATAGGCTGTGCACGTAGGGTCTCTTTTGCTATATATATCGGCCTCCCTGGTTTGTCTGTTTCACTGACAGTCAAATGAGAGACAAAATGGAGTTTTGGAATGCTCAACTGCGTAAAATATTGTAGCCTATTGTTTTTGTTAAGGGCGCATGGAGGCTATTATGGTGTTATTGCATCATTGGACTATGGAATATTTAAATACATTATGAGAGCGGCTTTTACGCGTGGGCTGCAGACAAGTTGAAGGATGTCCAGTATAGCACATCACACCGTATTCGCGCAGATTGTCATATTTAACAGGGTCACAACAACCGTGGCCATGCATGCATCCAGTAACAATACAACAATGCTTTTGTTAACTCAGGATATCTGCTGTAACAAGGGAAAAGGAGACTCGGGGTCGACTAATCGACTCTTGGGGTGGGCATGCCCGGGTTTCCCGTGCGCGCGTGTATCTGCGTGTGCGTTAACTTGTTTGATGTCCGTGCGCTATGCATGCGCGCGCACTTATATTAGATAGTGAGTACGTGTGGCGCGTGGTTGCGCGCGCACGTGAGTTTGTGTGTTGGAACGCAGCTGGGTTGTAGTGCACTGTTCCAACAGCGGGACCATGCTGTCAGTGATCCTTAGGCCGACGTTCGTACACA